>NW_017672014.1:133570-134551 GCF_001879085.1 Nicotiana attenuata
TTCTTACCTTGGTCTATTTTTATTGTTATTCGTGTTTATTTTCTTAGTTTTGAAAAATGGCATCATATAATGAAAATTGGTCGGATGGTAGTTGTTCATACTTTGATGACCCTTGTCCTTATTGTGGAGGACCACACTCGTGGCAAAATTGTTTAAATTCTCCCGGGGGTGGATTGTGCGCACAATCTCGAAACCCATGAGTGGAGTATTTGTGATAAGTGTGGTTTTCAAAATGGTCATTGGGATGATTGTGCTTATTTGCCGTTCTTTCCCCAAGCCCCGCTATGATGAGTTCACGTTTTTGTGATGAAAATTATAGGGCTATGGAAGTGGGAGAAGTTGATCATGGTCGAAAGAGTTCAAGCTCATGTTGGAGTGCTTACTTGAAGGAGGAAACAAAGAACAAAGTGCCTTGGAGGAGCTTTTGGAGAATAGTCTCCAAAATGACTTGGAACTTGCGAGGTTGCACTCACAAACGGGAGAAATGTTTGAATCTTTAGAGGTCCAAAAAGCCTCGGAAGTTAATGAGAGCCAAGAATTTTTCATAGATGTGGAAGCCGAAAATTCTTCCTTGGCACTTGATCAATACCAAGAAGAACTCTCAAATGCTCAAAATGAGAAGATGATGCTCATGTTGGAGACTATTCTTGAAAATGAGGAGAAGCAAAACTTTGCACTCGAGGACTTGAAACAAAGCTTGACTCACAATGATGAACATATCCGCACTTTGGAAGCTCAAATGAAAATATTGGTTGAGGCTCACTATGCCCACCAACTTGAGAGTGTGGAAGCAAGTCAAGAAGAGTCCGATTTCGAGGAAGAAAGTGAGTTCTACTTTGAGGAATCAAGATTTGAACATCTGCCAACCGACTCTATGAGTGTTTGTGATGCCAAGAAAAATATGGAATTAGAGTCAACCGGAGTGATTGAAAATGTTGTTGAAATTGACTCTAGTCCGGGGGAAAAAGAGGATGTCAAAAT
>NW_017672014.1:134895-188992 GCF_001879085.1 Nicotiana attenuata
TCCCTGGCGAGCATACCCTCAATCCTCCTAGCAATGCTCACTACCTGCTGATAAGGAATGTCCATCTCCAACTCTTGAGCCATGTTAGATCTGATGGGTGGAATAAGACCCTCAATGAACCTGCGAACTCTCTCCCGAACTGTAGCAACCAAAGCCGGTGCATGCCTGGCCAACCTGGTATAACGGATAGCATACTCTGAAACGGTCATAGCACCCTGGCGCAAATGCTCAAACTCTGCGCGCCATGCATCCCTGAGACTCTAGGGGACAAACTCTCTCATGAACATATCTGAGAACTAGGTCCAGGTCAGTGAGGCAGCCTTGGCTGGACTATCTATCTAATAAGTGCGCCACCAATCATAGGCGGCTCCCCGAAGCTGGAAGGCAGTGAAGGAAACCCCGCTGGACTCTACTATGCCCATAGTGCGAAGAATACGGTGACACTCCTCTAGAAATCCCAAGGCATCGTCTGATGCTGATCCACTGAATACTGGGGGATCGTACTTCTTGAACCTCTCAAGTCTCCGCTGCTCGTCCTCTGAAGCAGCTGACCCGTCCTCGGGCTGAACTGGCGCTGCAGGCGGTGCGGGAATAATCTCGAGAGCCTGCTCAACATGCACTCGCTGCTCAGGAGTGCGGATGACGGGAGTCTGTGCTCCTCCCCCGGCCTGGGATGTGGCTGCAGCAAGGGGAAGCAACCCTGCCTGAGCCAAGGTGGTGTACATACTCGTGAACTGAGCCAAAGTCTTCTGAAGAGCTGGAGTAGTAGTGGCAGTAGTAGGCGTGCCAGGTGCCTGGGCTCTGGCTGGATCTGCTGGTGGTGCCTCGGCGGCAGCTCGCGCAGGTGCTCTGGTTGCACCACGTGCGCGTCCTCGACCTCTACCCCGGCCCTGGCCTCTGACGGCTGTAGTAGGGGGCGCGGGTGCCTGATCATCCCGAGTAGCGCGTGTCCTCACCATCTGTAAGAGAATAAAAGACAAAAGTTTAGAATGGTGATGTCAAAATATCGCACGACGAGGAAATCAAATGAAGTGAAAATTTTCCTAACGGTTAGATAGCCTCTCGTAGATAAGTACAGACGTCTCCGTACCGATCAGCGAGACTATAATAAACCGGCATGTGTTCCGTGACTCCTATGGACCTAGAGCTCTGATACCAACTTGTCACGACCCCAGTTTGCCCTCCGTGAACATGTCGTGATGGCACCTAGTCCCTACGACTACGTAATCCTAACAATAAGGAAATAGCATAAATTGCGGAAACAAATAATTAAACTAAACAAACTAGAAGGGTAACTGTATATAAATGCCGCTCGGCATATACAACCCAATAATGCGGAAGTCTACAATATCATCCCAGAACCCGGAAACTCACGGGAACACAAGCTAACGGAAAGTAATACACTGCTCTAACTCCAGAATGTCTAAAGCAAAAGTACGAAAGGAAAAGCTAACTGCTAAAGCTAGAATAAGATAGAGACTCCTGGTCTGCGGACACGGTAGATGTACCTCGAAGTCTCTGCTAGATCTCTCCGCCTCGAGAGTGATACGCCTGGGATGAAGTACCTGGATCTGCACTTGAAAAACATGCGCAGAAGGGGCATGAGTACACCACAGCAGTACTCAGTAAGTGCCAAGCCTAACCTCGGTTGGGTAGTAACGAGGAAGGCCAGGGACCTACTGAGAATAAGCATAATAATAAATCTTGCAACAGCATGAAATAAACGGAAGTAATGAGTACAGCTATGATGTAAGACAGGTTATACAAGGCAACAATTAGTTCTATCCTAACATGCTTCACGTAGTGCAAACAAGGCAACATGAACAAATCGACAATTTAGAACAACTAAGCATGTTTTTCTAGCTAACACAGTCTATAATTGCAAATAAAATAAAGCAGATAAGAAAGAAACTCAGTCTAAATATTTAAAGTAAAACCGGATTTTTCAACAATAAGCTCAAGCACGCGCTCGTCACCTCACGTACAAGGTATTCAATTACCAAATATCATATCCTAAGGGGAAAGGTCCCCCACACAAGGTTAGACAAGCCACTTACCTCAAACCGGCTCCAAAATCAACTCGAAACCACACTTTTGCCACGAGTATACGACTCCAAATGGCCCAAATCTATTCAATTGAATTACACATCGTAAATTACATCACAAGCAACTGATTCTACTATTTAATTTTAAGCTAAGACGCGAATTTAGGTAAAATGACCAAAATGCCCCTCAGGCCAATGTCTCGAAACCGGATAATTTTCACTTTTTCAGAACCCTAGTACTCTCACGAGTCTAAGAATATAAAAATCTCCCAAATCGGAGGTCAAACACCCACCCAAAACTCAATAGTTTGGTCTATGAAGTTTTTCCCCATTTTTCATTCAAAAATCCGAAATTAAGGATGAATTCGTGATTAGATTAGTGAGTTTTAAGCATAAGAGAGTAGAGAATCGTTACCCAGTAGTTGCCCTCGAAAAACCTTCGAAATTTCCCCCAAATTCGAGCTCCCAAGCTTGTATTTTGATAAAAATGGCTAACCCTCGGTTTTGATGTGTTTATAACTGCCCAGTCATTTAATGCATCGTGAACTCGGAAGTAGGCTCGCATTCTCGAAGAAGAAAAAGTGAAGGCTGTTAAATTGCCCTTCGCGAATGCGTGGAATGGTACGTGAACGCGAAGGCCTGGACTGGCAGTGCTACGCGAACGCGACAAGAGTCACGCGAACGCGATGAAGAAATTTGTCCTCCTCCCAGATTACACTACGCGAACGCGTGGAGGAGGACGCGAACGCGAAGAAGAATAAGGTCAGAGCTACGCGAACGCGATAGGAGCGTCGCGAATGCGAAGAAGGAATTCGACCTGCAACTGCTGAAGGATTTTCTGCAACTTTTCACAACTCCAAAATGCTCCGTTGAGCACCCGAAACACACCCGAGGCCCCCGGGACCTCAACCAAACCTATGGACATATCCCATAACATCATTTAAACTTGTACCAACCGTTAAACCACCTAAAACAACGTCGGAAACTCGAATTTAACCAATGATTTAAGCCTAAGAACTTCCGGAATTCCATTCCGACCCTCGGATCAAAATCTCACTATCGGACCGAAACTTCAAAAAGTCAAACTTCGGCATTTCAAGCCTAAATTAGCTGCGGACCTCCAAAACACATTCTGAACACGCTCCCAACCCCAAAATCACCTAAAAGAGCTAACGGAACCATCGAATTTCCATTCCGAGGCCGTCTTCACACTGTTCCAACTACGGACAACTTTCCAACACTTAAGCTCTCATTTAAGGACTAAGTGTCCCAAAACTCTCTGAAACCCAACACCGAACATCCCGGCAAACAAAAATAGCATAAATTAACTTAGGGGAAGCAGTTAATAGGGGATCGGGGCATTAATTCTTAAGACGACCGGCCGGGTTGTCACAATTAACTACTTGGGAGGAGATTTTGTCGCTTTCATTGCTTGAGGACAAGCAATAGTTTAAGTTTGGGGGTTTGATAAGTTGGTATTTTACCAACTTATCTTGTCTTTAAACCTATACTTTTGCTATGTTTTAGTGATAAAATCATGTATTTAATGTCATTTACTTCTATTTTACGGGTTGTACGTGATTTAGAGGTAATGGTGAAGAAACCAAGCAAAAAACAAGTCAAAAAAGAGCTAAAATGGACAATGAGAAACTGCACAGTGGTTTACTCTTCGCGAACGCGAAGGTGCTACGCGAACACGAAGAAGCAGGCAGCTAGACCTTCGCGAACGCGATGTAGCAGAACATGAACCTTCGGGAACGCGAAGCTATGAACGCGAACGCGACGATTGAGGAAAGTAGGCCTTCGCGTCGCAAACGCGATGAAGAAACTGGGCGTGAAAATTGGGCAGTTCTGGAATTTCACATATTTGACCCCAAACCCTTTAATACCCGAATCAGCTCATTTNCCCCAAACCCTGTAATACCCAAACCAGCTCATTTGTAAACGATCTTTGGCAATCTCTGGACATTTTTGGCTTATTTTCAGTTCCTAGAACTAGAGAGAACAAGTATTGAAGCTAGGGTTTTTCACACACACTTGGGTTTTGAAGATTTCAAGCTTGTGGTTAAGATTTTCTTACCCATTTATGTTTATTTCTTCATTTCCTTGCTTTCTATTGTATATCTAAGTGTGTAGTATTTTATCCAACACTTGAATCTTGTTTATGGAAATATTCATGTTTAAAGTGTGGATTAAATACCTTGTTGTGCTTATGTATTGAATGATTTTTATCCTTTTATGAAGTAAGTTATTGTTACTTTAATTATTCTTGTTCTTTAATGTTTCCAAAGGGATTAGCTAACCTTAGGACTCGCCCATTAACTCCAAATTAATTTTGGAAAAGAGAATTTGGGGTTGGGAAAGATTAATTAACAAGAACTTGAGGCGTTAACCCTCATTTTATAGATTCTACCTAGGGATAGGATTGAACTACTTGTAGCCATATTCGGGAGTACTTAATCTCTTAATTGTTTTAGGGATAATTCAATTAGGAAGTCTTTTTAGTCTTCGGAAGAAGCTAATTAAGAATTATTACCCGTAGCTAATTAACATAAACTCGCTCATATTTGTAAAATCATGAAATACATTGGATCGTTACTTGAGTGCAATTCCCGATGCAACCATACTTGTAGTCATTGATCATTTTTCTTGCTTTCTAGGTTAGTTTACATTTTCTCATTTAGGTATAAACACTTTTAAAACCAAATTCTTAGTGTTTGGCATTGCGCGATAAGTGATAATTTTCTTACATTCCTAATCGCCTACATATTATTCTCTGTGGGACTTGACCCCGACTCATAGTTGGGTAAATTATATTGCATGCGACCGTGTCCATTTACTTTTTAGTAGTGGATTTGGACGTCATCACGCGGTAATGGATGCATCTATGGTTCACGCCATTCGACCCTCTGGCAGTGCACAGTTTAAATATTGTTGAATCGGGCCTTACGACCTCGGCATGACTTGCGCATGCTTGTATTGCTTGCCTTGAAATTCATAGATGTTGATATTTGTTTTCCCTGGCTTGAGATAAATGTATAAATGATGAAAATGAATTTGGGAATTTCTTATAAACGAAAGGATTGTTACTTGCTTCATGCTAATGAGTTACAACCAAGTTTTATGAAAATCCTCGCTTTACTATATTATTGGTATATTATTATTTGACCACTAGTAAGTATCGAAGTCGACCTCTCGTCTCTACTTCTTCGAGATTAGACGGGATACTTACTGAGTACACGTTGTTTTTGTACTCATGCTACACTTGTGCATTTTTGTTGCACGGGCACATGTACCTCTAGTGGACTAATGGGCGTAGCAGCATGGATGATACGGAGACTTAGGTGAGCTGCATTCCTCGAGGCGACCCGCAGCCAGCATAGTCTCTTTCAGTGTATTGTATTTACTTTCTGTCCAAATTTCTATTCCAGACAGTTATTGTACTTTATTTGATTTCCTAGTGATTGCTCATGTACTTGTGACACGGGGTTCTTGGATGATTATGGGATTATTTAATATTAAGTTTGTTAAAAACATCAATATTTATTCAGTGAAATTCATTACTTATTGTTTAATGTATAGAGGAAATGATTTTAAAAAAATTTTAAAACAAGAAATTACTAGTTAATTAGTGTTGGCTTGCCTGACAATGGTGTCCGGCGCCATCACGACCTGTAATAGATTTTGGATCGTGACAGCTGTCTTGAGCTTTTGAAAGCTCGCCTCACAATCATCGGACCAACGGAAAGGAGCACCCTTTTGGTCAATCTAGTCAGAGGTGCTGCAATGGATGAAAAGCCCTGCACAAATCGGCGATAATAACCTGCTAACCCCAGGAAACTCCACATCTCAGTCACTAAAGTGGTACGTGGCCAACTCTGAACTGCCTCAATCTTCTTGGGATCCACCTTAATACCCTCTCCTGATACAACATGCCCCAAGAATGGTACTGACTTTAGCCAAAACTCACACCTGGAGAACTTAGCATATAGCTTCTGCTCTCGCAATGTCTGAAGCACTACTCTCAAATTCTGCTCGTGCTCCCCCAGGCTACGTGAGATCAAGATATCATCAATGAAGACAATAACAAAGGAATCAGCATAAGGCTTGAAACCCTGTTCATCAAGTCCATAAACGCTGCTGGGTCATTAATAAAGCCGAAGGACATTATCAGAAACTCATAATGGCCATATCTAGTACGGAAAGCAGTCTTCGGGACATCTGCGTCCTGAATCTTCAGCTGATGATACCTTGATCTCAAGTCGATCTTAGAGAACGCCCTAGCACCCTGCAACTGGTTAAACAGATCATCAATGTGCGGCAACGGGTACTTGTTCTTGATGGTAACCTTATTCAACTGGCGGTAATCAATGCACATCCGCATAGTCCCATCCTTCTTCTTCACAAACAACACTGATGCACCCCAAGGCGACACACTTGGTCTCACAAACCCCTTTGCTAAGAACTCCTCAAGCTACTCCTTCAACTCTTTCGGAGCCATACGGTACGGTGGAATAGATATAGGCTGGGTACCTAGAGCCAAATCAATACAGAAATCAATATCACGATCCGGTGGCATGCCTGGAAGGTCAGAAGGAAACATATCGGCGAACTCCCGAACTACTAGAACTGAATCAATCGTTAGAGACTCTGCAGTGGTGTCCCAAACATAAGCTAGATAAGCCAAACAACCCTTCTTGACCATATGTCGAGCCTTCGGAAAAGAAATAACCCGACTAGATATACTAACTGAGGAACCCTTCCACTCCAACCTCGGCAACTCTGGCATCGCTAAAGTAGCTGTCTTTGTATGGAAATCTAGGACGGCGTGATATGGGGATAACTAGTCGATGCCCAAGATGACCTCAAAGTCGGTCATATCAAGTAACAGAAGATCCGCTCTAGTCTCAAAACCACAGAATGTAACCACACAGGACCGATAGATCCGATTCACAACCACAGAATCGCCCACAGGAGTGGACACATGAACAGGAGTACCCAAAGACTCACAAGGAATGTCCAGGAAATGAGCAAACGGAGATGATACATATGAATAGGTAGACCCTGGATCAAATAGTACTGAAGCATCCCTACCGCTGACGGAAACAATACCTATGATAACGGTATCTGAGGCCAATGCATCTGGTCTGGCCGGAAAAGCATAGAATCTGGCTGGAGCGCCGGCTGGCTGGCCTCCACCTGACTGAACAGTAGATGGCTGACCTCCCCCTTCCTGGCCTCTACCTCTAGGATAGCCTCTACCAGTCTGCCCTCCGCCTCTGGGTAGCCAAACAGCCGGTGCTGTAAACATAGGCTGCTGACCCTGCTGCACTGCCTTGCCTCGAAGTCTGGGGCAGTATCTCCTCATAAGACCGAGATCTCTGCACTCGAAATAGCCCCTCGGTGCGGTGACCTTCTGCCCTGATGTCTGACCCTGATAGCCTGTAGACCCATTGGAAGAAGCCTGAATAGCCGGTGGGCGGTATGAACTCTCTGGTATAGCACTAAAATAGGAGTTGGAAGAACCCTGGGGACCTGAGTACCCACCGGAAGAACCCTGGATGGCTGGTGGGTGATAAGAACTCTCTGGTATGGTGCTGAAATAGGGGCGCACTGGAGCAGCTCGAGGAGGTGGTGGAGCTGAATATGGAGGCCTGCTAGGCTGACCCCTCCCAAACTGACCTCTGCTCCTAGCCGGGGCACCTCTAAAATCTTCGGAGAAACGGCCCTCTTGTCCTGCTGCATCTGCTCTCTACCCCTTTGACGATAGCCCTCAATCCTCCGAGCAATCTCCAGTACCAGCTGATAAGAAGTCCCCATCTCAACCTCTCGGGCCATGTTGGCCCTGATACCGGAGTGCAACCCCGCAACAAATCTCCGCACTCTCTTTGCGTCTGTAGGAAGTATCATGAGTGCATGGTTAGATAACTCAAAAAAACCTCACCTCATAGTACTCAAACTGATAGTGCAACTCTTCCCTCTCAGAGGGTGGAATATACCTATCCAAAAAGAGCTGTGTGAATTGGCCCCAGGTGATGGGAGGGGAACCCGCTGGTCTGCAAAGAACATAAGACTGCCACCATCTACGGGCCCTACCCTCTAGCGGAAAAGTAGTGAAGTCAACCCCATGAGACTCCAATATCCTCATGTTGTGCAATCTATCCCTGCACCTATCATTGAAATCCTGGGCATCCTCATGACGCTCACCTCCGAAGATAGGAGGGTGTAGCCTGGTCACCTATCCAATAACTTCTGCGGATCGCCGTCCACAGCTGGTCTGGGCTCAGGTGCCACTCCTGTAATTGGCTGGGCCCCATCCCCGGGTAGTGTGCCTGGAGTCTGATACACTGCGGCTGCATGCCTAGGAGCATGAGCAGTAGGGGTCTGTACTCCCCCTGCCGCTTGAGATGTGGCTGGGTCTATTGGAAAAAACCAGCCAGGGTCATAGAATCCATGAATCGGAGCATACGACCCATGAACTCCTGAAAGCCCGGTGCTGTCATGAAATTCGCTGGGGTAGGCTCTGCTGCGGGCATCTCACCCTGCTCCTTAATAATGGGATCCCCCGCTGGATCCGCCGGTGGTGCAACTGGGGCAGCTCTGGGATGCCCTCGTCCCCTACCTCGGGCAGGTGCCCTCCCCCGGCCTCTGCCTCGGCCTCTAGCAACGGGGGGAGCAGCTCCTCCCGGGTTTGGAATGTTTGTCGTGCGCGTCCTCACCATCTGTGAGAGAATAGAAGAAGGAAATTTAGTATACCATCAACTGCACGATAGAAGATGAATAAAAGTAGTTTCGTAACATCCTATAGCCTCTCGAAGATAAGTACAGACGTCTCCGTACCGGTCCGTGAGACTCTATTAGGTTTGCCCATGACTTGTGAGACCTACATGAACCTAGTGCTCTGATACCATGTTGTCACAACCCAAATTCCATTATAGGTCGTGATGGCGCCCAACGCCGCTGTCAGGCCAGCCAACACCGATCAACTAGTGAGTTCTCATTTATTTATTTTATTAAACAATCCCAACATTTACTTAACTTAAATTTAAAACAGTCGATAAATAACGAATTTATAAAGCAACTGAAATGGGAATGACTAAAGGAAATCATAGTTATAGGAATACAACCCAAAAATAATTGTCTACTAATGTGTGTGCCAGGATCTAGTGTCACAAGTACGAGGGCAACTAGTAGAATGTACAAAAATATAACTATCCTATTGCCTTAAATAGAATAGACAGTAATAACAGAAGGAGAGACCCCGACATGCTGCTGAACGACTCAGAAGGGGGCAGCTCATCGTGAAATCTCGATCAAGTATCAGGAATGCGCGTCGGACGGGTAGCTAGATGCACCTACCTCAGATCCTGTACAATTAAGTACAGAAGCGTAGTATGAGTACATACACAATATGTACCCAGTAAGTATCCAGTCTAACCTCGAAGAAGTAGTGACGAGGGTTCGACTTGACACTCACTAGGGCCAACAATATTATAATTTACGTGTTACGCTAAGCATGAATAACATGAATAATAATGACAGTTTAAGAACAGGGAGAAGTAACATATTCTTTCATAAACAACATGTCAATTTCAGTCATATCATGTAACAACTTACGTTTCAAAGCATTTAAGCAGTATAAATTATGAGAAGTTCCAAATAAATAACATGCCCAGATTATGCCGAGGTCGTACAGCCCGGTCCAATATAATATTAAGTTGTGCACTGCCAGAGGGTCGAATGGCGCGAACCATAGATGCATCTATTTACTACAGAGGTGCTCGGCCTTATCCACAAATAACAATTTATTTTCAAGAAAGCACACATTGCCCATTTACAGTCAAGTAATTCACATAAATTCTTAAGTAAGTGAGTATAACCGTCTATATTTGTTTTACCAATTTCCAGCATGACTTAAGTGATTATAGTATCAAGTAAGGACGCAAGCATTGCAGGTATAGCATGATACGGTCCTAAACTACCCAGACAATAAGCATAATAGTAGCTACGTACGGAATCTTGTCACCACGTACGTACGTAGCCCCCACAGATAGGTACATACAACAACAAAAACAAACTCAGTTTAATCCCAACATGTGGGGTCTGGGGAGGGTAGTCTGTACGCAGACCTTACCCTACCTAGTGCAGGAAGAGAGGTTGTTTCCAATAGACCCTCAGCTAAAAAATAAAAAAATAAAATGAAATAAATAAATAAATACCAATAAAAATCACATACCGTAATACAGGATATATAGTATCCAATAATAGCAACAGGGAATACAATACCTTAGGCGAACAAAACTACATACCGTAATAAAATCTAAGAAACGAAAGGAAATGCATGCTACTAAGCCTATCGGTGAACACTATAAACTACAGATAGGTACATACATTTATTTAATTCACCTATGGGGTTAATTCCCTCTTACAAGGTTAGAAAAGAGACTTACCTTGCCCCAAAGCTTACTTCCAAACTCAAGAATGCGCTCAAACCCTCAAATTGGAGCCGAACGATCCAAAACTATTCAAATGGGGTAAGAACTAGTCAATATATGCTCAAGAGTTCATATTCTAACTAAGTAATTTCCCAACCCTAAATGCAAGGTTCCTAAAATTCATCCCCGGGCCCACGTGTTCAGATCTCGATAATTTTTGAAGAGAGTTGTTACCCATAACCTTAGGATCAAGAATATATGATTTCTACTACATTTCATAACAAATTTCGTGGTTAAATCTCATTTTTATAAAAAAAAACCCTAGGTTTTACTCTAAACCCATAATTTTCACTAATTTACATGTTGTAATCCACCCATAAACTATGTATTAAACTCACATTAAGTAGAAATTACGTACCTCGCAAAGCTAGGTTGAAATATCCCCTTTTGAGGCTCCCAAATCGCCCAAGAATGGAGTGAAATGAGTCAAAAATGATAAACTCCCGTATTAAATGAAGGCCACTGCCTTCAGCGATCGCACCTGCGGTGCATCTACTGCATCTACGGTCTTGCTTCTGCGGGCGATTGTCTGCTTCTGCGGAAATGGGCCGGGCCAGCTGGGGCCGCACCTGCGGACGGGTGACCGCTCCTGCGGTTCCGCTTCTGAGGAAGAGGAGCCGCATCTGCGGAACCTGGGCTCCTCCCCTTGTGCCGCATCTGCGGGCTCGCACCTGCGGCTGCCCAACCGTAAGTGCGGTTATGATAGCAACTGGAGCTTCAGCTCCTTCTCAAATTTTCAACTTAGCTCGAGCCTCGTCCGATTGACGCTTGGGTCTCCCGAGGCCCCCCTCGAACATACCGACAAGTTTGGAATCATAGAACGAACTCGCTCGAACCCTCAGAACACCTGAAACATCACTAAAACTAAGAATCACACCCTAAAACCAATTGAATTAAACTTATGAACTTCAATTTCTTCAATCTACTTCCAATGTGCCGAAACGTACTTATACTACTCGGAATGATACCAATTTTGTGTGGAAGTCTTAAATGACATTGTGGAACTATTCCCGATCTCGGAATTCCGTTCGAACCTCGATATCACAAAAACCCATTCTAAACCAAATTTAAAGAACATGAAAATCATTAAAGAATCAACTTCCACTATTAGACGCCAAAACGCTCCCGGTCATCCAAAACCCGATCCGGATATACGCCCAAGTCCGAAATCATCATACGAACCTGTTGGAACCTTCAAATCCTGATTTCGAGGTCGTTTACTCAAAATGTTGACCGAAGTCAAACTTGACCTTTTAAGCCAACCTTAAGGAACCAAGTGTTCTGATTTCAACTAAAACTCTTCCAAATCCCGAACCAACCATCCCCGCAAGTCATAAATCAGTAAAACAAAGTACGGGAAGTCTTATTTAGGGTAATAGGGTTCCAGAAAGCAAAATGACCAGTCAGGTCGTTACACCTACCATCATTTTTAGGTTCTGGGTATGTCCTTGGAGTAACATTTCGAACCATGATTCCAGCATGAGCTCCGGTGGTATTGGGGTAGTGGAGATGGTTAGCGGTGTTGTGGCTTGTGTTTGAGAAGGCGGATTATTGTTCTCCATTGGAAGATTAGAGTGAAGGCGACTGTTGGTGTGTCTTGAGTAAAGACAGTGGAGGGAGAAACATTGTTATAATCCATCTCCTCTTTGGGTTTCGTGTGAGGTGATTTGCCTTCTGCAGTTAATCTTGACGGGATAACAAGGAGTATCACCTCATTGATGGTATTGGGCATTGGATTTGTAATAGACACTTGATTACCTCCACTGGAAGAAGCAAGATCGGGGAAGAGTTGAGGGTGGATTGTGTGTGGTGCAGGCGCATGCACGGTAAAGTGGCCTTTTGTGAACGTATGGGCCATTTTGGGGTGGGATTGTACTGACAAATGATCCCTTTTCAAAAAAGAGATACTATTCTTATGTGTAAGAGTACCCGATTCGAAGGGAGCATAGTCAAAAGGGGGGATGGAATCCTTAATCCCATTTTTGTCGGTTGTATTGGAATTTTTGGAGATGGAGATATTCCCTAACGTGGCATCTTTTGGGATTGTGCCTGACTTAGGCAGATGCCGTTTCAGCCTACTAAGCTTGGCTTGCGAGGCTGCAATTGTTTTAACTTGGCCCACTTATAAAGCTGGGCCTTATATGCCTCAAGTCTTTTTGGTTCTCTGTAGCCCGTCCCATAGAGCCCAAGTGTTCACCTAGGTCGAGTTTCTCGTGTGCCTTAGGGCTACCGCAGCTAGTGGTGGTGGCTACCAGGTCGAGGAACGTACCTGTGGCTTCACTGTACCATTTTACCTGGGTCATAGGTTGCTCCGGTGTTGCTCTGGCCGGCCGTTATAAGCGATTTCTCTTGTGGATTCCTTTCTTATTCCGCATGAATGGGACCGTCTATCACAGAGATTCTTCGCCTAGGACTGTACCATAGTTTGTTGAAGTAGGAGTTGGGTTAACTGGATTGTTGGTTTCTTTGGGCTTGGGGATGAATGAGCAGTAACGTAGCGTATGGCCAATTCTCCCACATCCCTTGTAGAGAATCCCTTCCCCCTCATATAGGATGGGTTGATTGTGAGTGCCGATGGTGACAGATGTGGTGACTAAAATGTCAAGTGGAACCTGTACACAGATCCTAGCATACCTTCCCTAAGGGTGGAGGAGGTACATGTATCTATTTTCAGAAGTTTGCCAACCCTGTTGCCCACTTGCTCTAGGATTGCCCAATTATAAAACTTTGTTGGGATCTGTGGGAGTTTGATCCAAATTATTATAAGAGCTAACTTGGACTCTGCTAGAACAAAGTTTGGTTCCCATTTTCATATAGATAGAAAATGTCCTGTCACAAACCAAGGTCCCTTAGTCAGGACTTTGTTCATGCTTGCTTCAAGGTTGAAATAACGATGAAGAAACCCCATCCCAAGTCGATTAGTGTTAGTGATTCGGGTTTCCAAAGTTGTGCAAGATTTGCTCGCAATAACTGGCGGGGGAACTTTTTCCCCAAATAGTTTCACTATTAGGGAGGTATAACCTGATCTTATCTCCTTTGACAAAGGGATGGGGATATTCCCCGCATTTAATTCGAACAGGGGAGAGAGTGGGTTAATTCATATAAAGTGATGGACATCAAATTCCTTTCCAGTAAGATCTCTTTGAAAGAATTTTTCTGAGGAATGTCCTCTTCCATCTCAATTTGAGTGGCTTCCGTAGGGGGTCCGGTGGTTCTGATAGGATTTTGGAGGACGGATCCTCCGCCGGGAGTAGGGATATGGCTATTTTAGTGATGTTTAGTTAGAGAGCGGAGAGATGTGTGGTTTTTCTCTCTCCTTACTTTACAAATTTTTAGTTGATTTTGAAAAAGTGATAACTTTTTAAAATATAAGCCACTATTCTATGTATAAACTACGCACGTATTGTCCATGATAAAATTTTGTTTGGTACTACATTTGCTGGCGTACACATTTTTACAACTTCTACAAAAATTAAATATGGAAAATAATATTACTCATTTAAAGTTCTAAATATTAGGACTTCTTATATGGTTTGAATAAGAAAAAATTTGAATAACTAAAATTATTTGATCTAGAAGTCCTCAATATTAGGAAAATAATTAAAATTATAATGTTGTCCAATATGTAATCAGTTTTTAAAGGGTAAAAAAGGTGAACGATATTTTTCTAAGGGCCTTTATGCTTTTAATATATAGTATAGATAATATAGATTTATTGTTGTGACGACCCGGACGGTTGTTTTTCGAATTTATGCCCCGATCCCCTATTAACTGCTTCCCCCAAGTTTATTTCTACTATTTCAATTTGTCGGGATGTTCGGTTTTGAGTTTTGGAGAGTTTTGGGACACTTAGTCCCTAAATGAGAGCTTAAGTGTTGGAAAGTTGACCGTAGTCGGAACAGTATGAAGACGGTCTCGGAATGGAAATCCGATGGTTCCGTTAGCTCTGTTATGTGATTTCGGGTTTAGGGGCGTGTTCGGATTGTGTTTTGGAGGTCCGTAGCTAATTTAGGCTTGAAATGCCAAAAGGTCGAATTTTAAAGTTTCCGGTTCGATAGAGAGATTTTGATCGGTCGGAATGGAATTTCGAGAGTTGCAGTAGTTCCGTTATGTCATTTGGGACGTATGTGCGAAATTTTAGGTCATTCGGACAAGGTTTGATAGACTTTTTGATCGAAAGCGTATTTTGAGAAATTTGGAGTTCTTAGGCTTGAATCCATGGCTAATTTGAGGTTTCGATGTTGTTTTAGGTGTTTTAAGGATTGGTACAAGTTTGGGGAGTGGTATTAGACTTGTTGGTGCCCTTGTTGAGGCCCCGGGGGCCTCGGGATGATTTCGGATGGTTGACGGGGTCTTATGAGGTATGTTGCAGCTGCTGTGTTTTGCTGATTCTGGTATTTCCGCATCTGTAGTTTGGGAACCGCAGATGCGGCGCCGCAGAAGCAGCTAAGAAGACCGCAGAAGCGGATTATCGGTTATCCTTCAGGTTTCGCAGATGCAGAAGAATAACCGCAGAAGCGGAGGCGCATCTACGGAAGGGCAACCGCAGATGCGGTTTCTGGCCACATTAATGAAAGTCGCAGATCCGACTAAGACTCCGCAGAAGCGGGACCGCAGGTGTTGTCCCAGGGCCCGCAAATGCGGAAATCGCTGGGCAAAACATAAATACTTACCTTCGCTATTTAGTCATTTTGCACCTCTTTGCGAACGGGAAGAAGCTTTTGGAGCATTTTTCAAGAGGGATTTTCAGAAGAGTCCATTGGGGTAAGGTCTTTGGTCCCAAAACTCGTTATTATAGTGATTTTTATCATCCTAAGCATGAAAAATTAAGGAAAATCAGTGGTAATTGTGGGATTTAGGGCTTGGGATTAAGAGACTTTGAAATGAGAATTTGAGGGGTCATTTGGGCTCCGATTTCAATGTTCTTGGTATGTATGAACTCGTGAGACTTCGAGGATTCCAAAAATGTAAATTTTACCTGATTTCGAGACGTGTGCCTGAGGGGCGTTTTGGTCATTTTACCTAATTTCGCGTATTAGCTTAGAATTTAATTATAGAATCAGTTACTTGAAGTGTTATTTACATTATAACACTTAATTGAATAGATTTGGGCAATTTGGAGTCGGATACTCGTGGCAAAGGCGTGGTTTCGGGTTGACTTGTACTTGTTCGAGGTAAGTGGCTTGTCTAACCTTGTGTGCGGGACCTTTCCCCATAGGATTGATTTTGTGGTAATTGAAATGCCTCGTACGTGAGGTGACGAGCGCATACTTGTGCAAAATTGTTGGAAATTCGGTTTTTCATTACAAATAGCCTTGAATTGTGTTCTTCCTTTTCTTGCTTACACTGTTTGGGAATTAAACCTGCTGTAGCCTAGAGAAGCATGCCTACTTGACTAAATTGCTCTATTTGCCTTTACTGCCTTAATTGTATTACGTGAACCATGCTAGGTTAGGATTACCTGCTTCCTATTTGATATGAAATTGATTGAATTGAAATTTCCGTTGTTGCTGCATATTTACTTTGGGACTACGGAACGGTATTCTGGGAGATCCCCCTGCACTTTTACATTGGGACTACGGGACGGTATCCCGGGAGCTCCCCTGTATGTTTACTTTGGGACTACGGAATTGCATTCCGGGAGATCCCCTTGCACATTTATGAGTTGGACTACGGGACTGCACCCGGGAGATCCACTAGATATGACATTTATATTTAGGGACTACAGGACGGTATCTTGGGAGATCCCCGGTTGTTATCTCGGAGCTGAGTTGTGTTCTTTTACTGTGTTTTACTTGCCTTTGTAATAGTTGTTGTCGTCTGTTATATCTTGTGTTATTTATTCACACTGTTAAACCTTATATCTTATTTAACCTCAGTAGGGCCCTGACCTTTCTCGTCACTACCCAACCGAGGTTAGGCTTGGCACTTACTGAGTATCGTTGTGGTGTACTCATGCCCTTCCTGTGCATGTTTTTCATGTGCAGATCCAGGTATCTCTACTCAGGCTTACCATTCTTGAGGCGAGGCGATTCTACGGGACTTCGAGGTATATCTGCCGCCTTTACAGACCGAGGTGTCTCTTCTATTCCTGCTTTTTGAGTACTTAGCCCTTCTGTACTTTCTGTTATTGTTAGACATTCCGGAGATTAGAGCTATGTAGTGTTATTACAGCTTGTAGATCTGTGAGTTTCTAGGTTTTGGGATAGTGTATCAGATTCTGAGAAGTTGTGTGTATATGCCGAGCAGCATTTAAATATTGTTTCCTTCAGTTATTTTTGGCTTTTGACTATTTATTCCGCAAGTTTTAGTTTATTTTTTGCATTGTTAGGCTTACCTAGTCGTAGAGATAGGTGCCGTCACGATAGTTCACAGAGGGCGAACTGAGGTCGTGACAAGTTGGTATCAGAGCTCTAGGTTCATAGGTGTCATGGATCACAAGCCGGTTTATTAGAGTCTCGCTGATCGGTATGGAGACGTCTGTACTTATCTACGAGAGGCTATGTAACTGTTAGGAAAAATTTCACTTGATTTGAGTTCCTTGTCGTGCGAGATTTTTGATATCCCAATTCTAAACTTCTGTCTTTCTATTCTCTCACAGATGGTGAGGACACGTGCTACTCGAGATCACCAGGCACCCGTGCCCCCTACTGGTGCCGTAAAAGTCCGGGGCCGGGGTAGAGGTCGAGGACGCGCTCGTGGTGCAGCCAGGGCACCCGCGCGAGCTGCCACCGAGGTACCACCAGCAGTACCAGCCGGAGTCCAGATACCTGATGCGTCTGCCACTACTACTCCAGCACTCTAGGAGACTTTGGCACAGTTTATGAGCATGTACACCACTTTGGCTCAGGCAGGGTTGCTTCCCCTTGCTGCAGCCACATCCCAGGCCGGGGGAGGAGCGCAGACTCCCGCCGCCCGCACTCTTGAGCAACGAGTGCATGTTGATCAGGTCCCAGGGGTTATTCCTGCACCGCCTGCAGTGCCAGTTCAGCCCGAGGACAGGACAGCGACTTCAGAGGATGAGCAACGGAGACTTGAGAGGTTCAAGAAATATGATCCTCCTGTAATCAGTGGGTTAGCATCAGAGGATGACTTGGGATTTCTGGAGAAGTGCTACCGTATTCTCCGCACAATGGGCATATCAGGATCGAGCGGGGTTTCCTTCACTACTTTCTAGCTTCGAGGAGCCGCCTATCAGTGGTGGCGTGCTTATGAGTTAGACAGTCCGGATGAGACAGTTTCCCTGACTTGGGCTCAGTTTTCAGATATGTTCACGAGGGAGTATGTCCCCTAGAGTCTTAGGGACGCCTGGCGCACGGAGTTTGAGCATTTTCGCCAGGGTACTATGACTATCTCAGAGTATGCTGTCCATTACAATTACTTGGCTAGACATGCACCAGCTTTGGTTTCTACGGTTTGCGAGAAGGTTCGTCGGTTCATTGAGGGGCTTATTCCCAGCATCAGATCTAGCATGGCTCGTGAGCTAGAGATGGATATATCTTATCAGCAGGTGGTGAGCATTGCTAGGAGGATTGAGGGTATGCATGCTAGGGACAGAGAGGAGAGGGAGGCCAAGAGGTCTCGAGAGTCGGGCCATTATTCTGGTGTCCGTGCCCTAGCTGCAGGTCGTCATGGTAGGGGTCATATGGATCGCCCCGTTCATTCAGCTCTTCCAGCAGCCAGTGGTGTTCCAGCCCCACCTAGGCCTCAGGAGCCTTATTATGCACCTCCAGTCTCTAGTGCGCCTCCTACACGGGGTGCTTCCAGTGGTCAGTCCAGCAGGCCTGGCCCGAGCCAGTCACAGCTGCCACATCCTCCCAGAACTTGTTTTGAGTGTGTTGACACATGCCATATGGTGAGGGATTGCCCCAGACTCAGGAGGGGTGCACCTCCGCAGACTCCTCAGCCACAGCAGGCCCCGCAGACCTCTCAGGCTATGGTCCCAGCGCCAGTTGCTACTCCACCGGCCCAGCCAGCCAGGGGTGGAGATCGGGGAGGTAGAGGTCGCCCTTGAGGGGAGGCCAGGCCAGATATTATGCTCTTTCAGCCCGTACTGAGGCTGTCGCCTCCGATTCTGTCATTACAGGTACTATCTTGGTCTGTCACAGAGATGCATCGGTTCTATTCGATCCAGGCTCCACTTATTCTTATGTGTCTTCTTATTTTGCCCCGAATTTGGGTGTACCTCGGGATTCTTTGAGTTCCCCAGTTTATGTTTCTACTCCTGTGGGAGATTCTCTTGTTGTGAACCGCGTTTACCGGTCATGTTTGGTTATTCTTGGTGGTTTTGAGACCAGAGCTAACTTATTGTTGCTCAGCATGGTTGATTTTGATATTATCTTGGGCATGGACTGGTTGTCGCCCCATTTTGCTATTCTTGAATGTCATGCCAAAACCGCGACACTGGCCATGCCAGGTATACCGCGTGTTGGGTGGAGTGGTGCTTTAGGTCACACTCCCAGTAGAGTTATTTCTTTCCTTAAGGCTCAGCTTATGGTTGAGAAAGGTTGTAATGCGTACTTAGCTTATGTGAGAGATGCCAATATGGATACTCCTTCTGTTGATTCAGTCCAGTAGTACGGGATTTCCCTGATGTGTTTCCAGCTGATCTTCCGGGCATTCCACCCGATAGAGACATTGATTTTGGCATTGATCTGTTGCCGGGCACTCAGCCCATTTCTATCCCTCCGTACCGTATGGCTCCTCCTGAGTTGAAGGAGTTGAAGGAGCAATTGCAGGAATTACTTGATAAGCGTTTCATTCGGCCCAGTGTATCGCCTTGGGGTGCTCCTGTGTTATTTGTGAAGAAGAAGGATGGATCTATGCGCATGTGCATTGATTACCGCCAGTTGAATAAGGTGACAGTGAAGAACCGCTATCCTTTGCCTTGCATTGATGACCTGTTCGACCAGTTGCAGGGTGCTTGTGTGTTTTCTAAGATTGACTTGCGTTCAGGCTATCATCAGTTGAAGATTCGGGAACCAGATATCCCGAAGACTGCCTTCAAGACTCGGTATGGTCATTACGAGTTCCTTGTTATGTCATTTGGGCTGACTAATGCCCCAGCAGCCTTCATGCATCTGATGCACAGTGTTTTATAGCCATATCTTGATTCATTCGTGATTGTTTTTATTGATGACATTGTGGTATATTCCCGGAGTGAGCAGCACCTAAGGACAGTGCTCCAGGCCTTGAGAGAGAAGAAGTTGTATGCTAAGTTCTCAAAATGTGAGTTTTGGCTGGATTCTGCGGCGTTTTTGGGTCATGTGGTCTCGAGAGAGGGTATTTAGGTGGATCCGAAGAAAGTGGATGCCGTGCAGAGTTGGCCCAGACCATCCTCAGCTACAGAGATCCGTAGTTTTCTTGGCTTGGCGGGTTATTACCGTCGATTTGTTCAGGGATTTTCATCTATTGCAGCACCTATGACCAGACTAACCCAGAAGGGTGCTCTGTTCCAGTGGACGGAAGAGTGCGAGGAGAGCTTTCGGAAGCTCAAGACAACTTTGACTACAGCCCCAATTTTGATATTGCCTACCGGTTCGGGGTCTTATACTGTCTATTGTGATGCCTCGAGAGTTGGCCTTGGAGCGGTATTGATGCAGGACGGTAGGGCGATTGCCTACGCGTCCAGATAGTTGAAGATACATGAGAAGAATTATCCTGTCCATGATCTTGAGTTAGCTGCCATTGTTCATGCCTTGAAGATCCGGCGTCATTACTAGTATGGTGTGCCTTGTGAGATATATACTGATCACCGGAGCTTGCAGCATCTGTTCAAGCAGAAGGACCTTAATTTGCATCAGAGGAGATGGCTAGAGCTGCTGAAGGATTATGACATCACTATCTTGTATCACTCGGGCAAGGCCAATGTGGTGGTCTATGCTTTGAGCCGCCGGGCAGAGAGTTTGGGGAGTTTGGCTTATTTACCAGCAGCAGAGAGGCCGATGGCGATGGATGTTCAGGCCCTAGCCAGTCAATTTGTGAGATTGGATCTTTCGGAGCCCAGTCGGGTTCTAGCTTGTGTAGTCTCTCGGTCTTCCTTGTTCGATCGTATCCGGGAGCGTCAGTTTGATGACCCTTATTTGCTTGTCCTCAAGGACAAGGTGTTGCATGGCGATGCTCGAGATGTGACTATTGGTGCTGACGGAGTACTGAGGATGCAGGGTCGAGTTTGTGTACCCAATGTTGATGGGCTTCGAGAGTTGATTCTAGAGGAGGCCCATAGTTCGCGGTATTCCATTCATCCGGGTACCGCGAAAATGTACCAGGATTTGAGGCAGCACTACTGGTGGAGGCGGATGAAGAAGGATATAGTTGGGTTTGTAGCGCGGTGCCTTAATTGTCATCAGGTGAAGTATGAGCACCAGAGACCGGGTGGATTGCTTCAGCAGATAGAGATTCCGGAGTGGAAGTGGGAGCGGATCACCATGGACTTCGTATCGGGGCTCCCACGAACTTTGAGGAAGTTTGATGCCATTTGGGTTATTGTGGAATCCCTGTGTGTAGTACCTATTCCTCGGAGCGGTTGGCGGAGATTTATATCCGAGAGATTGTCCGTCTGCAACGTATTCCAGTTCCCATCATTTCAGACAGAGGTACTCAGTTCACATCGCGGTTCTGGAGAGTCGTACAGCAGGAGTTGGGTACTCGGGTAGAGTTGAGCACAGCATTTTACCCTCACACGGACGGACAGTCCGAGACTATTCAGATCCTTGAGGATATGCTCAGTGCGTATGTGATTGAGTTTGGAGGTTCTTGGGATCAGTTCTTGCCATTGGCGGAGTTTGCCTTCAACAACAGCTATCAATCCAGCATCCAGATGGCACCGTACGAGGCCTTATATGGTAGGCGATGTAGATCTCCGGTGGGTTGGTTCGAGCCAGGTGAGGCCATATTATTGAACACAGACTTGGTTCAGGATGCTTTGGAGAGAGTCAAGGTGATTCAGGATAGACTCCGTACAGCCCAGTCCAGACAGAAGAGTTACGCGGACCGGAAGGTTCGTGATGTTTCCTATATGGTTGGAGAGCGGGTTCTGCTTCGGGTTTTGCCTATGAAGGGCGTTATGAGATCTGGGAAGAAGGGGAAGTTGAGTCCGAGGTTTATTGGCCCTTTTGAGATATTGAGGTGTGTTGGGGAGGTTACTTACGAGCTTGCCTTGCCTCCCAGCTTCGCAGGAGTTCATCCGGTATTTCATGTTTCGATGCTCCGGAGATATCACGGTGATCCGTCGTACGTGTTGGATTTCAGCTCAGTCTAGTTGGAGAAGGATTTATCTTATATTGAGGAGCCAGTGACAATATTAGACAGGAAGGTTAGGAAGCTGAGGTCAAAGAACATTGCATCAGTGAAGGTTCAGTGGCGGGGTAGTCGGTCGAGGAGGCGACCTGGGAGACCGAGCAGGATATGCGCAGCCAGTACCCTCATCTTTTCACTACTTCAGGTATGTCTTTGTGCTCGTTCGAGGACGAACGAATGTTTAAGTGTGGGAGGATGTAACGACCCAGCCAATCATTTTTGGAATTTACGCCCCGATCCTCTATTAACTGCTTCCCCCAAGTTTATTTCTGCTATTTCGATTTGCCGGGATGTTCGATTTTGAGATTCGAAGAGTTTTGGGACACTTAGTCCCTAAATGAGAGCTTAAGTGTTGGAAAGTTGACCATAGTCAGAACAGTGTGAAGACGGTCCCGGAATGGAAATCCGATGCTTCCGTTAGCTTCGTTAGGCGATTTCGTGTTTAGGGGCGTGTTCGGATTGTGTTTTTGAGGTACGTAGCTAATTTAGGCTTGAAATGCCGAAAGGTCGAATTTTGAAGTTTCTGGTTCGATAGTGAGATTTTGATCCGAGGGTCGGAATGGAATTCCGAGAGTTGCAGTAGTTCCGTTATGTCATTTGGGACGTGTGTGCAAAATTTCACGTCATTCGAACGAGGTTTGATAGACTTTTTGATCGAAAGCGTATTTTGAGAAATTTGGAGTTCTTAGGCTTGAATCCATGGCTAATTTGAGGTTTCGATATTGTTTTTGGTGTTTTAAGGATTGGTACAAGTTTGGGGAGTGGTATTAGACTTGTTGGTGCCCTTGGTTGAGGCCCCGGGGGCCTCGGGATAATTTCGGATGGTAGACGGGGAGTTTTAAGGTATGTTGCAGCTGTTGTGTTTTGCTGCTTCTGGTATTTCCGCATCTGCGGTTTGGGACCGCAGATGCGGCACCACAGAAGCGGCTAAGAAGACCGCAGAAGCGTATTATCGGTTATCCTTCAGGTTCCGCAGATGCGGAAGAATAACCGCAGAAGCGGAGGCGCACCTGCGGAAGGGCAACCGCAGATGCGGTTTCTGGCCACTTTAATGAAAGTCGCAGAAGCGGGACCGCAGGTGCGGTCCCAGGGCCCGCAAATGCGGAAATAGCTGGGCAGAACATAAATACTTGCCTTCGCGAAATTTAGTCATTTTTCACCTCTTTGCAAACAGGAAGAAGCTTTTGGAGCATTTTTCAAGAGGGATTTTCAGAGGAGTCCATTGGGGTAAGGTCTTTGGTCCCAAAACTCGTTATTATAGTAATTTTTATCATCCTAAGCATGAAAAATTAAGGAAAATCAGTGGTAATTGTGGGATTAGGGCTTGGGATTAAGAGACTTTGAAATGAGAATTTGAGGGGCCATTTGGGCTCTGATTTCAGTGTTCTTGGTATGTATGAACTCGTGAGAGTACGAGGATTCCAAAAATGTAAATTTTAACCGATTTTGAGACGTGTGCCTGAGGGGCATTTCGGTCATTTTACCTAATTTTGTGTATTAGCTTAGAATTTAATTATAGAATCAGTTACTTGAAGTGTTATTTACATTATAAAACTTAATTGAATAGATTTGGACAATTAGGAGTCGGATACTCATGGCAAAGGCGTGGTTTCGGGTTGACATGCACTTGTTCGAGGTAAGTGGCTTGTCTAACCTTGTGTGGGGGACCTTTCCCCTTAGGATTGATATTGTGGTAATTGAAATGCCTCGTACGTGAGGTGACGAGCGCGAACTTGTGCAAAATTGTTGGAAATCCGGTTTTTCATTAAAAATAGCCTTGAATTGTGTTCTTCCTTTTCTTGCTTACACTGTTTGGGAATTGAACCTACTGTAGCCTAGAGAAGCATGCCTACTTGACTAAATTGCTCTATTTGCCTTAACTGCCTTAATTGTATTACGTGAACCATGCTAGGTTAGGATTACTTGCTTACTATTTGATATGAAATTGATTGAATTGAAATTTCCGTTGTTGCTGCATATTTACTTTGGGACTACGGAACGGTATTCTGGGAGATCCCCCTGCACTTTTACTTTGGGACTACGGGACGGTATCCCGGGAGCTCCCCTGTATGTTTACTTTGGGACTACGGAATTTTATTCCGGGAGATCCCCCTGCACATTTATGAGTTGGACTACGGGACTACACCCGGGAGATCCACTGGATATGACATTTATATTTGGGGACTACAGGACGGTATCCTGGGAGATCACCGGTTGTTATCTCGGAGCTGAGTTGTGTTCTTTTACTGTGTTTTACTTGCCTTTGTAATAGTTGTTGCTGTCCTTCATATCTTGTATTATTTATTCACACTGTTATTTCACACCGTTTAACCTTATATCTTATTTAACCTCAGTAGGGCCCTGACCTTCCTCGTCACTACCCAACCGAGGTTAGGCTTGGTACTTACTAAGTACCGCTGTGGTGTACTCATGCCCTTCCTGCGCATGTTTTTCATGTGCAGATCCAGGTATCTCTACTCAGGCTTACCATTCTTGAGGCGAGGCGATTCTATGGGACTTCGAGGTATATCTGCCGCGTCCGTAGACCAAGGAGTCTCTTCTATTCCTGCTTTTAGTACTTAGCCCTTTTGTACTTTCTATTATTGTTAGACATTCCGGAGATTAGAGCTATGTAGTGTTATCACAGCTTGTGGATCCGTGAGTTTCCGGATTTTGGGATAGTGTATCAGATTCTGAGAAGTTGTGTGTATATGCCGAGCGGCATTTAAATATTGTTTCCTTCAGTTATTTTTGGCTTTTGACTATTTATTCCGCAAGTTTTAGTTTATTTTCCGCATTGTTAGGCTTACCTAGTCGTAGAGACTAGGTGCCGTCACGATAGTTCACGGAGGGCGAACTGGGGTCGTGACAATTGTGTAGGCATTGAGACCGAAGGTTCCAAAAACTTAAGTGGGTGAACTATAACTTATTTTGTAAAAATTATACTAATTTATGGTTCAAGCGACAAACACATCTATGAAACTTCAAAACCTTAGAAGAATTGGTCAATTGGCTTAAGACCTTTATAACTCCGTTGTAAATTGTTGCACTAACTTATGTGGGACAATTATATAATCCAACAGGGGGCTGTAGGCTGTAGCCAAAGTTCGTAGAAGGAAATCCAATAGTATTAAGAACAGAGTATGTAAGTGAAGAGGGACCAAAAGAAGAGACCCACATCTAGAGAAACAAGCGGACCAAATGCGAATATTAAAAGACCTGCAGAGAATCCAAAGCAAAAACTTACTCAAAGATTGCCAATAGCTTGCAAAGAGACATGCCACAAGCCGTCAAAATTACAGCATTGCCTTCCTCCCCACAAAACTTTGTTATAGACATGTATGGGAGTGCGGTGTACCTGCTATATTTTTTAAGTTAGCTAGACGAATTATCATAATTGATTGCGCTTTATGCCCCTCAAGATTTCTGGCACTATCATATCGATCCGATCTAAATTCATAAAATTGTTTTACACTAAAATAAATTAAATCCATTGCGTTTTACAGTTTGATGAAAGGAAAAAGAAAGGTATCAATTTAGGAAGTATATAAAGATTCTAAAATTGAAATCTATTTATGCTTTCCCTCTAACAAACTGCAATAAACAAAACGTAGCAGCTTGGTGATTAATTAGTTCGTCAAGCCAACAAAAAATTTTGAACAAAAACTAGAGTTTTAATAATTGAAGCTTTCTAGAGTGTGTAGTTTCTTTCAATGTATCAATGAAGTACAATAATTATTTACATAAAACAAAGAGGTACATCTGTGTTTGTTTGTATGTTTTTTTATTTCTGAAACAAGAACGTGACAGAATGCACATATGGGTAAATAAGATTCTTAAGTCATTTTCAGATTAGTATCAGACCACTGCCTAAGGATCATATATCCTCGTATAATGGTCGGGTTTATGAGATGAAAATACCTTACTAAGGCAGCCAATCTCGCCAAGGACGATATGCTAATTGAATCATTAGTGGGATACATTTTTTATTCTTATTTTGTATCAAGTTCCATTCTGGAGATTCTTATTGGAGTGTTTGTTACTAGAAATTCTATGCAATACTGTTTGTAAACATTCTACTATGTATTATTGTTACTAGCATTCTGAGGCGCAATTGGAACAATTTTTCGGATACAGTATGATTTTTTTACAACCTTCAGGTCACTTTTTATTATGATTTGTATTATTAGTTAATTCCCTTCTGTTTAACCAAAAAATGGATGATTAAAGCTATAATTTAGAAGAACACGGGTTACTGATAATCGCAAGAATGTATAAAAGAAAATAATTTGGATAGCCAGAATATAATAGAATAAAGCAAGTAAACCAAAGTATATTCAGATAATCTTTTGTGTCCCTACAACTGTTCAGTCCTCTCCTTTTATAGCTATTTCGGATGTAAGTGCCTTGCTTTGGTCATAATAAGGTTATTATGAGCAATAAATGACATTGAATGCTACGTTACATAATCATTACATTTAAGGTAGATTCTCTAACGTTTTCAGCATTTAATGCTTATCAAATACTGTATTTAGACCCTCGTATGCTGTCAGATTCATTCCCTTGACTCTTCTTGATTATTGAACTTAAATTTCTTGAATAGGTACGGGCGCTGAATCCTTTAAATAACCGCTCGTGCCTCTTCCTTTGCTTTTGCTCGCATCTATTACTACTCGTGCCTCTTGGCTAACTGTAACTCTTTGACTATTTGACCAGCCTATGTGTCATGACACGTCATCTTCACACTTTTTTAGTATGTAAACTCAACTTTTCCAAATACAGATAGTCCCCCCACTTGCCAGTTATTCATCAATTGAATATCTGGGAAGTGGATTTCATTAAAACGGGAATTTTTGTCACCGTTAATGCTCTGACAGAATTGACACTTCAATTTTCACTTCCATTTAATGCGTTTCACACACGTCACCTTCCTATTGGTTCTGCAATTTTGCAGCACTTTTCTAGGCTTTCTTTTCGGCTTCCCTGTTCACGAAGTGTTAGTTATCATTATTACGGTCCTTCATCATTGCACTTTTTCCTTTGACGGTTGATCATCAATATAAATATAACTTCTTTCTTTGTCTTTGTCTCAACACTTTATTTTTCAAATCTCTGTTTGTTTCCTCCTCGTATCATCTTTTTTCATTATGTCTTCGTCGAACCCTAACCCTAGAAGGCTTCCATTGTTGATACCTTCCCTAGTGCTCTTAGCAGGGGCAGAAGGGGAGGTAGGCACCGCAGTTCGGGATCTGCACGAGGCTCTTCTGTTTTATCTCCTGGTTCTGGCCCTTCTTCCAGAACCAGAGGTTCCCTTTCTCAAAAATCTTCCTCTAGGGGTAAAGAACCCTCTGAACCATTACGTGAACCTTTAGTAGAAGAGATAGTCCCTACGGAATTGTCTTTTTATCATGACAGGGAATCTCTTAGGAATTAGGTTTCTACTTTAGATCGTACTGATGCTTTTCCCACTCAGATTACAGAAATTGGCTCATGTAGTTCGCAAAGATTGCCATTGGAGTGATGACTTTCCTATCATTATTCCTAACCCTAATCAGAGAATCACTTCTTATTTGATGGGGTTTTCTTTTGTTTATACATACCCTTTCACCTTAGGGTTCAAACCAGCTATTGACCAAATCATTCTTGATTTTTGTCGCTTCTTCGACGTTTGTTTGGGTCAAATGGCCCAATCATATGGAGGGTTGTTGCCTGTTTAAGGCATTTAATCAATTCTGCTGGTGTTCCCTTCACTTTTCCTCACTTAATTCATCTTTACTCCCCTAGGCTTTTTCGCAATGGTGTTTTCACACTAGTAGCCAGGAGTAAGAGGGTTTTGGTGAGCCCTGAGGATGACAAAGACCGTGGCTAGTATGCCCGGTTTGTTGCTGCCCCCACTGCTGGTTTAGTGGTTGAAGATAACGTTCCCTTCCCTGAGAAGTGGAACTTTGCACGTAAGTCTTTTATCCTGTTCGTGACTTTTTCCTTCAAGTTTATCAACTTTTCTAATTTTGCTCCTCTTTTTTTTTTTTTAGCAACCATGGGAGTTGTGGGAGATGTTCCCAATTTCCGTGGCTGGGTAGAGAGATTCCTTAAGACCTCACCAATGGATGGGAGGTCTTGGAAGACACTTTCTAACCGTTTTGGTTGGAAAGTAAAGACTCATGGTAAGAGCTTCTTATTTTGTTTCATCTTTCATACATATGTTTCTCTTTATGGCTCTAATTTCAATCCATTTTTTATCAGGATTTGCTATTCGAGGAGTTACTGCCGAGGCAGTTGCGGCTTCTCGTGCTTCTTCTGGAACCCGTATCTCTTTGGAAAGGGCTGAAGAAATAATCTTGGGTTCTTGGAAGAGAAAAGCCGTTAAAGAAGAAGATTCCGAAGAAGAGGAGGATGACGGGGGCTTTTTAGTGAGATGGCCTCGAGCTCGAAGACGCATCATTTCTGATGACGAGGCTGAAATATCCCCCCGCCAATCTGTGTCTCTCACCGAGCCTACTGAAGCCCCGGTGGTAATTCCCGTATCTGATGATGACGTAGCTCCCCTAGATACTCGTGAATCCATTGAACAACTTTTCATCAATGGCTTCGGTAGTGGAAGTTTAGGGCCCGTTTTAGATGAAACTCCCCTAGCCTCTTTTTCAACTCCCGTGCCTATGATTTCTTCCTTACCAACCCCAGTTGTTTCTGTTCCTTCTCCTACTGTTTTTACTTCTTCTACCGCTCCTCCTTTGACAATTCCCCCTCCTATCGTTCATCATACGGAAGTGGGCTCTTCAAGTAGAAGTGTCGCCATAGGGAGGGTAACTATTGAAGTTCCTGCTGATAGCAGCCTTTTGAGAAAGTCAATTCAGGCGGATATATGGCTATAGCCTTTAATTGGCCCAATTGAAAAAGCAAAGCTGGAGAGCCATAGTTCCCTGGCCCTAATGAATGATATCGTGCAGGCCACTTTGAAGGTATTTTCCTTCTCTCCTTTTTTTACTTTGTAAAAAATTTTATCTTTGGGATTCTTATTCTTTTTCCTTTTTTTAGGCCAATCTTATCGGCACAGAAATGATGAACAGAATCCCCCTCTTGGAGAAGGTAGCACGTGATTCTCAGTTGGAGGCGATCAATTGGAAGGAACAATTTGAGAGTGCACAAATTGACATGGAAGATTTACTAGAGAGCAGGAATACCTTAGAGCAGCAGGTGCGAGCTTTAACCTCGGAATTAGCAGTGGCAAAAGCTTCCTTAAGCCAAACAGAAAAAGAAAAAGAGCGTCTCGAGTCTTCCTTCTCAGAACAACTATCCAAGGCCAGTGAAGAGAACAGAGAGTTGAAGGTTCTCTTGAGTCAAAAAGAGACTTACTCTGGGGAGCTCGTGCAAAGCTTAACTCAAGCACAAGAAGACCTTCGAGTCTCTTCTGATAAGGTGCGTGCTTTGGAAAGCTCCCATGCCTCTCTTCAAATTTCTTACAACTCTGCCCTGGCTGAAAATGAAGAGCTAAAGAATGAGATTGCTGATTGGGAAAGGGATTATGAGACCCTTGAAGAGAAATCTGCTATTGAGGCAAGTTGGGCGTTTCTGAATTCACGCCGTGATACCCTGATTGAAGCTGGCCAAGAAAATTTCAACTTAGAGTCTGAATTGGCTAAGGTTAATGAAACCATTGAGAAGGCTCAACAAACTCAAGATTTTCCTTCTCCTGCGGCCGAAGCTTCCGTGAACGTTGAAGTTGATACGGGTATCGCAGCTCTTCCAAGCCCTGTCGAGCCTGTTGCTGCGAGTCAAGATCAACCCGCAACTGTTGAGGCACCTGCCCCAGTTGAGCCCGTTGCCGTTGATGCACCTTCTTCAGTTCCCTCATCTTCCTAGTGATAAATTTGAACTTTTTGAATTCTTTTTTGCAGGTACCTTTTTGGAAGGTTATGTTTAAAACCCTTGGTTTCATTTTAGGGTTTATTTTGTAATCAAACCCTTAGCTTCATTTGAGGGTTGATTTTAGAAACGCAAGTCCCCAAGTCTTTTTATGGGGCAATCTGTATAAACAATTCGTAGTTTTTCGACTAAGTTCTTACTTAGTCTTAAGCTTTTTAATAGTTTAGAAGTTTTCTTATTACTATCTTGAACTTCTATTTAGTATATTCTTGCCTTTATTTCTAAGGATTTATAGAATAATCTGCATTTTTATTCTTTAGAAAATGCTTTTGTTAACTTCATGAATAACTAATGTAAACATGAGTTTTATAAAAGAGAGCCCTTTTATATTTCGGCACTAAATGAAGAAGACGTCTCAACTTCATAATGGTGTTAACATACGATAAAGAAATAGGAACACTCATGTTTCTTTTAAAATAACATTGACAAGTTTTTATTTGAACTTTGTCTAGTTTTGAATAATTCTTTACATGTATTCGAATTACATCTATAACTTTCTCGTAACTGTTTTTCTTGTAAAAGATTTATAATTAGATTACAAACACGAGGTTTTTCTTCATAACCCGTTTCAGAATAATAACAACACGAGGTTTTTCTTTATAACTCGTTTTAGTACATGGCTTTTACCCTAACTACAGTAAGGTTTTCTTTGGCCTTGGCTCGTGACTTTGTGACTTTTACTCTGCACTTTACTTTTTCAGGCTTGATTTTTCCTCAATCTTCTTTGCCTTCTTTATAACACATACTCATGTGTATTATGTAGTCCCCCAAGTGTTTGAGCGTTGAAGTATGAAGCCTCGAGCACTTGATTATTTCTCTCATTTGGTCCTTTTCCTAAAAAGGAAAAACATACGGGACTCGGAGGTGCGATTTTAGATGAAGACTGCTTAACCCGTTTGAATTTCTATCAGAATAATTGTAACCCTAGGCCGGGAATTTTAGTTTATTCTGTGTGCCTTACAGGTCGTGACTCATCATTTAGTACGGGTTAGATTTTTTGCCTATCATCTAAAATCGTTAGTAAAATTTTAACAATTCAAAAATAAACTTTAAAAGATGGGTAACTGACTGTGGGTATTCCTTAGAAATAATATCTTTTTAGGTGAAAAGCATTCCAATGCGAATGTAGCACTTTGCCATCCATTTTTTCCAACTCATATGCTCCTTTGCCTGCTATACCATAGATTCTATAGGGTCCTTCCCATGTTGGACTTAATTTTCCTGAATTAACTGTCTTCGAAGATTGGAAAACCCTTTTGAGTACAAAGTCACCAATTTTGAAAAATCTGAGGCGTGCTTTCCGGTTGTACTACCGTTCTATGACTTGCTTTTATGCTGCCATTCTTACTAATGCAGCTTCCCTTCTTCCTTCAAGTAAATCGAGGCTTATGCGCATTTCTTCGTTATTAGATTCTTCTGTTGCATGTGCAAACCTCGTACTTGGCTCTCCTATCTCGACTGGAATTAAAGCTTCTGCTCCATAAACCAATGAAAATGGTGTTTCTCCCGTACTTGTTTTTGTTGTTGTGCGATATGCCCATAAAACACCAGGTAACACTTCTGGCCAATTTCCTTTTGACTCTTCTAAACGCTTCTTTAAATTATTGATAATAACCTTGTTTGTTGATTCTGCTTGCCCATTACCCACCAGATGGTAAGGTGTAGATGTAATCCTTTTAATCTGCCAGCTTTGAAAAAATTCTGTGATTTGAGCTCCTATAAATTGAAGGCCATTATCACATACGATTTCCTTTGGTACACCGAATCGGCATATGATATTCCGCCAAATAAAATCTCCGACTTCCTTTTCTCGTACCTGTTTGAATGCTCCTGTCTCTACCCATTTGGTAAAATAATCAGTGAGTACGAGCAGAAATTTTACCTGTCCTTTCGCTTGTGGCAATGGACCTCGATATCCATTCCCCATTTCATAAATGGCCACGGTGTGATGACCGGATGTAATAACTCCGTGGGTCTATGCATATTGTTACTGTACCTTTGACATTTATCACATTTAGCCACGAAACTTTCTGCTTCTTCTTCCATTTTAGGCCAGTAATAACCTGCCCTAATTAAGGTTCTTACTAGTGATCTTCCTCCGGCATGATTCCCACAATGCCCCTCGTGTATTTCCCTCATTACGTACTCCGTTTGAGAAGGTCCGAGGCATCTGGCTAAGGGGCCACCAAACATTTTACGATATAGGTTGCCCTGGTTTAAACAGTACCGAGCAGCCTTTTTTCGAAGCGCATGAGCTTTTTTCTTGTCATCAGGGACGGTTCCATACTGCAAAAAAGCAACAATCTATTTCCTCCAATCCCAAGTTAAATTATTAAAATTTACCTCATTCTTGTCAGGGTCGAGAACTGAATGAAATAAATGAACAACCGAGGCGCTTGCATCACTTGCCACGTCAGCCGTAGATGCGAGATTAGCTAAGGCGTCTGCTTTGAGATTTTCATCCCTTGGTATTTGCATTACTTTCCAGGTTTGAAATTGCTTTATCAATTCCCGCACCTTTTCTAAATACTGTTGCATCCTTGTTTCCCTGGCTGTATAGGTCCCCAGTATTTGATTAACCACGAGTTGTGAATCGCTTTTGATTATAATCTGATTTATGCCAAGTTCTCGTGCCAATTCTAATCCTGCAATCACAGCCTCATACTCTGCCTCATTGTTAGTTATAGAATGACATTTGATAGCTTGTCGAATGGTTTCACCCGTAGGTGGTACCAAAACAACCCCTAAACCTTCACCCTTTACATTAGATGAGCCATCAGTAAATAAAATCCAAGTTACCGGGTTAGCTCCATTGAATACCTGTAATTCTTTGTCTGCTTCTAATTGCATCCCCTGGCTAAAATCAGCCACGAAATCAGCTAACACGTGATTTTATAGCAATTCTAGGTTGGTACGTGATTTCGTATTCACTTAACTCTATTGCCACTTAGCCAACCTACCTGATAATTCATGCTTATGTAATATATTACGCAAAGGGTAGGCGGTTACTACAGCAATAGGATGACACTGAAAGTAAGGCCTTAATTTCCTAGATGCCATGATTAATGCAAGTGCAAGCTTTTCTAATTGACAATACCGCGTTTCCGCATCTAACAAAGATTTTCTAACATAATAGATAGGGGATTGTTTACCTTGTTCTTCTCGAACCAAAACAACACTTACCGCTACTTCTGAAACAGCAAGATAAATAAGCAGTCTTTCCCCAGCCTTTGGTTTTGCTAGCAAAGGTGGATTCGATAAGTATGCTTTCAAATTCCTGAGTGCTTGTTGACACTCTTCATTCCATTCAAAATGATCCTGCTTCTTAAGAGTTGAGAAGAATTTAAAGCACTTCTCTAATGATTTAGAAATGAATCTTCCCAAGGCTGCAATCCTCCCTGTTAATCTTTGAACTTCTTTCTTGCTCGAAAGTATATCAGGGATTTCTTCAATGGCCTTAATCTGTGCAGGATTCACCTCAATACCACGGTTAGAAACCAGAAAACCCAAGAACTTACCTGATGCAACACCAAATGCACATNAGCTCTTCTATTCGCGTTTTGATGTTTTCATTTTCTTCTGGTTCTTGAATGGAATCGGGCTTGAATCTACATCTGTTTGCCCTTGATCAGTTGAGGTTGACCCTATGTTATCCTCAACTGAATTCTGTAATTGCTATTTTTCTTCACCCTTAACACTTGAATCTGTCACGGAGTTGATGCTCCTGGATGTTTGTTGATCTCCCCTGATTTGACATATTCCCCATGGCGGTGGAAATTGAATAACTTGATGCTAGGTTGAAGGAACAACATCTATTTCGTGGATCCATGGTCTCCCAAGAATCATGTTGTAAGCCATCTCCATATCTACCACCTGGAACTTTGTATCTTTGACGACTCCTTCAGCGAATGTGGTGAGTGTTACCTCTCCTTTTGTGACAAAACTAGAATTATCAAATCCAGATAGAGTATGCGCCTTTGGTATCACTTTATCTTCAGCTTGCATCTCACGTAATACTCTTACCAAAATAATGTTCACGGAACTACCTGGATCAATTAAAACTCGTTTCACGTTAGTGTCATGTACAAGTAAAGATATTACCAGTGCGTTGTTATGTGGAGTTAATAGACCCTCAGCATCTGCATCATCGAACGTAATATTTTCTTTCTCCAAGACATGCCGAGGCCGCTTCTCGTGGGTAATTGTTACTTTGGAAACCTTTTTATATGGTACGCCATTGATCTCTTCACCCTTACTTATAACGTTGACAGTTCTTTTGGGAGAAAGTGGTTTTGGAGGCTCCTGCCTGTTCTTCATGTATGCGTGTTTACCTTTCTCACTAAATAACTCAGTGAGATACCCTTGTTTTAACAAATGATCAACTTCACCCTGCAAAAACCTGCAATCTGCTGTTTTATGCCCGTGATCGTTATGATATTCGCACCAATGATCAGGGTTTCGTCTGTTTTTATTTGATCTCATCTCCTTTGGCCACCGCACCTTATCTCCTATGCTTCTTAAAATAGCCACGAGTTCAGAAGTGCTCACATTGAAATTATAACCGCCAAACCTTGCCTTTAGACCTCCATCATTATCTCGTGGCTCATGTGTGCTTCGGTCACTCCCAAATCTTGATGATGAGCCTGACTCTCTATTCCTTGATCTGTGATCGTACCTCTGATTGTCCTGTTTTGACCGTGAGTCTCTTCCCGCAGGTCCTATATATGGCTCAATCCTATTTTTACAGGACCTTTTTTCGTTTTCAGCCCGTCTTGAGCTTACCTTTTCTTCTTTTTGATGTCGTGAAAAATATCTTTTTCAATCCTCAGTTTTGTGCTATAACGGTTGTAAACATCATTCCATGTTGTAGCTGGGAATTTTCGAAGGCTTTCCTTGAGTCGCCTCGTAGCTTCTGAGCTTTTTTCATTCAAATTGCTCGTGAATGCTATAGCTGCCCAGTTATCTGGTACACGTGGCAATGTCATTCTTTCACGCTGGAATCTGTCCACAAACTCCCTAAGCAATTCTGAGTCCCCTTTTGATCTTGAAAATATCTTCTATTCTTTTTTCGACTTTTTGAGCTCCCGAGTGTGCTTTGATGAAAGAATCTGCAAGATCAGCAAAAGAATTTATAGAATTTTCGGATAAAAGAGAATACCATGTTAGTGCACCCTTAGTGAGCGTTTCACCAAATTTTTTGACTAATACAGATTCAATCTCCTGCTTAGTCAAATCATTGCCTTTTATGCCTGTTGTGAATGCAGTCACGTGGTCTCGCGGGCCTGTTGTTCCATCGTATTTTGGTATATCAGGCATTTTGAATTTCTTTGGGATTGGAAGGGGAGCAGCATTTGGCTTCCAGGGTTGTTGGGAATATTTATCCATATCTACCCCTTTGATCACAGGTGGCACCCCGGGTATTTGCTCTATGCGATCACTTTGCTCCTTGAGCTGTTTCTGCAATGTTAGTACTAAATTTTGTAAATCAGAATTAACTAAGTTACCTGGTTCTCCCTTTTGTGATTCGCTGGGGGTTCCACCACTAGCTGAATTAACAAGCCCGGAACGTGGGTTCTCCAGAGTGTTGTTATTTAGAGTGAGTGTAGGTGGTGCAGCAGGTAATTGGCTAACAAAAGCCTGAAGAGCTTTATTGACTTGTGAGGCAATAAGTTTTTGCAAAGCCTCATCCATAGTTTCAACATTTTCGAATTGAGTTTGTCCATCTGTATGAGACCCATCAGGAGTGCCTTCACGAGACCGCCGTGGAGAGCCTCGTGGAGAAGTAATCAGTACGTTATTGTTCTGTGGATCTCCCTGAAGTTGCTGGGTTGTTTGATTTTCTTGGTTTGCCTGAATGTTGTCATTGTTGTTCGACATGGTTGATGCAACAAGGGAAGTCAGGCTAAAATAAAATGGATTATTAGATTCCCGATAACGGAACCAATTTGTTTAACCAAAAAATAGAATTTTGACTAAAGCTATAATTTAGAAGAACACGGGTTACTGATAATCGCAAGAATGTATAAAAGAAAGTAATTTGGATAGCTAGAATATAATTGAATAAAGCAAGTAAACCAAAGTATATTCAGATGATCTTTCGTGTCCCTACAACTGCTCAGTCCTCTCCTTTTATAGCTATTTCGGATGTAAGTGCCTTGCTTTGGTCATAATAAGGTTATTATGAGCAATAAATGACATTGAATGCTACGTTACATAATCATTACATTTAAGACATATTCTCTAACGTTTTCAGCATTTAATACTTATCAAATACTGTATTTGGACCCTCGTATGCTGTCAGATTCATTCCCTTGACTCTTCTTGATTATTGAACTTAAATTTCTTGAATAGGTACGGGTGCTGAATCCTTTAAATAACCGCCCGTGCCTCTTCCTTTGCTTTTGCTCGCATCTATTACTACTCGTGCCTCTTGGCTAACTGTAACTCTTGGACTATTTGACCAGCCTACGTGTCATGACACGTCATCTTCACACTTTTTTAATATGTAAACTCAATTTTTCCCAATACACCTTCCTTTTGTACTGTTAGTTATAGTTGTTAATAGTGTGTTAGCTGGTAGTTAGTTATTAGTAGTTAGAGGTGACACGTGGCAGTAGCCTATTGGTAAGTTAAGAGTTAGTTATAGTGGAGTTAGTGGAGCAACTCTATATAGTTTATGTACATAGCTTCTGCAGAGAACTAATTGTTGAGGTTTTAAGGTAAATAGGCTTAAAAGAGGGTGAATGGGAAATGGAGGGAAAATGAAAAATTTAAGTGAAATTTTAAGTTTCTCTCCCTTAACAAAGGGACATTGTCCCATATTAGAAGAGGAAAAGGTTTTTGATGGGTATATATACAATTGCTCTTCTTGTAGCTCTTAAAGAGTTAAGAAGAAGGCAAGCCTCGCGCCGTCGTCGTCGCTCATTCGGCTCGGCTTCGGCTTCGGCTTCGGATTTGGTCATTGATTAAATTTTTGGACTAAATTTATTTGTTAATAGCAAATATTAACAGAAATCCAATGGAATATTAATATTAAATCCAACGAAAATGTTAAACGTTTTACTTCCGTTATCCATTTTTAGTTTTTCGGTTTTGTAACTAAAAATTAACCTCCCTCTTCAATTCCCGATTTATTGTTGCGTAAATAGCCATTTATGTTATGGAATTTATGTTATGGTCATTTTACATAAACAGCCATTCTGAAGAGTTGCACCTCTTCAGTTTTGAGCTCAACATTGGCTATAAATACAAGTCCATTCTCTCAGATTTTCCATACGATTTTCTGAGTTCTCCTCCTTTCTTCTGCATTGTTTTAACTTCAAAGAAAGCAACAGTAAGTGTGATTTGCTACCGAACTTTGTGTTCGTTGAAACACTGGGTTTTGATGTACCGCTACACCAGTGTGTAATTCGTTCTATTCAGGGAGGAAATAATCCACAACTTTGGTACTAGGATGGTGTTAAATTCCTTAAGAAACACTGTGAATTCAGTGGTCTCGGGTTAACTTCTGTTTAGTTTATATTTCTGTTTATATGTTATTTTATTTTCTCCAGAATTATTTTACAAATACAGTATACTAACAAGCTTAAGGAATTTAGTTTATTTTCTGTATCTGTGTTATATTCACTGTTCTAGAGATTAAAACCTTTGTGGTTCTCTACTCCGTTGGAGATTAAAATCTACGTGATTTTAACGTTTGTTTGTGTCATTCTTTTACAGAAATGACTAATGACAACGGGAACCAGGCTATTCCGATGGTGACTGCCAATGCATCGACAAGCCGAACACTGGCGGAAAAACCCAAAAAAAATTTCGGGATTGATTTCAAGTGGTGGCAGCAGAAAATGTTCTTCTACTTGACTGCTTTAAGTCTACAGAAGTTCATTAAGGAAGATGTTCCTGTTCTGCCCGATGAAACTCCAGAGAATGAACTCTTTCTCGTGATTGAGGCATGAAAGCATTCTAATTTTCTGTGCAAGAATTATATTCTGAGCGGACTGGAGGACGATCAGTATAACGTCTACAGTGGTGTGAAGACGTCAAACGAATTGTTGACTGCGCTTGAAAAGAAATACAAAACTGAAGATGCCGGGTTGAAGAAATTCGTTGCCGCTAAGTTTTTGGACTACAAAATAGTAGATAGCAAGTCTGTTATTACCCAAGTCTAGGAATTACAAGTGATTATTCACAATCTTCTTGCTGGAGGTATAAGTCGAATTAATACTGATGTTAAAAGTAGTAATTTTAGTAGTTTTACTAACAGAATTTTCATTGAAGGTCTTGTCACCAATGAAGCATTCCAAGTAGCAGCGATGATTGAGAAGTTGCCTCCTTTGTGGAAGGACTTCAAAAACTACTTGAAATACAAACGCAAGGAGATGTCGCTTGAAGATCTCATTGTTCGGTTGAGAATCGAAGAGGACAACAAAGCTGATGAAAAGAGATGCCGTGGAAACTCAACAATAATGGAAGCAAACATTGTTGAGGATACTCCTCAAAATAAGAGAAAGAGGAAGAAGGCTTCTGCACCGAAAAGCAACCCATGCAAGAAGCGGTTCAATGGAAATTGCTACAACTGTGGGAAAGCTGGACACAAATCTACAGATTGTCGTGCTCCGAAGAAAGACAAGAACAAGGGTCAAGCAAACATGGTTGAAAAGCACGAAGATGTTGATGACTTGTGTGATATGCTTTCTGAATGCAACCTGGTGGGAAATCCTAAGGAGTGGTGGATTGATTCTGGAGCCACTCGCCATGTTTGTGCTGTTAGGGAAGCGTTTGCTACATATGCTCCTGTTGGACCCCAAGAGACGCTTTCTATGGGAAATGCTGCAACGGCCAAAACTGAAGGATGTGGGAAGATATTTCTGAAAATGACTTCTGGCAAGGTGGTGACTTTGAACAACGTCCTTCATGTTTTCGAGATAAGCAAGAACTTAGTCTTTACTGGACTTCTTGTTAAGAACGGTTTTGAGTGTGTTTTTGTATCCGATAAGGTTGTAATAAGTAACAATAAAATGTTTGTAGGAAAAGGTTACCTCACTGAGGGAATTTTCAAGCTGAATGTAATGGTTGTTGAGAATAATAATAAAATTTCAGCTTCGTCTTACTTACTTGAGTCAAATGAATTATGGCATATACATTTGGATCATGTCAATTATAAAACCTTGCGGAAAATGATTAACTTGGAAGTATTGCCTAAGTTTGAATGCGACAAATCAAAATGTCAAATATGTGTGGAATCTAAGTATGTTAAACATCCTTATAAGTCAGTTGAAAGGAATTCAAATCCTTTAGACTTAATTCACACAGATATTTGCGACATGAAGACAATACCATCTCGCGGTGGAAAGAAGTATTTCATAACTTTTATTGACGATATTACTCGATATTGTTATGTTTACTTACTTAATAGTAAAGATGAAGCAATAGACGCATTCAAGCAATACAAAAATAAAGTTGAAACGCAACTTAACAAGAAAATCAAAATGATAAGAAGTGATAAGAGTGGTGAATATGAATCTCCTTTTGAAGAAATATGTTTAGAATATGGAATTATTCATCAAACAATGGCTCCTTACACGCCCCAATCCAATGGGATTGCGAAAAGAAAGAATCGTTCATTAAAGGAGATGATGAACGCATTGTTGGTAAGTTCTGGTTTGCCACAGAACTTGTGGGGGGAAGCCGTTATTACGGCTAACCGGATACTAAATCGAGTACCCCATAGCAAAACACAATCCATTCCATATGAAAAATGGAAAGGAAGGAAGCCCAACTTGAATTATTTTAAAGTGTGGGCGTGTTTTTGGCAAAAGTGCAAGTTTCTAAACCCAAAAGGGTAAAAATAGGACCTAAAACCGTTGATTGTATTTTCATAGGATATGCGAACAATAGTAAAGCATATCGATTTCTGGTTCATAAATCAGAAAATTCCGACATTCATAATAATACGGTTATAGAATCAGATAATGCTGAGTTCTTCGGAAATATATATTCGTATAAAAAAGGAGTGTGAGTCGATTGGTGAAGGATCTAAACGACCTCGGGAAGAAATAAAAGAAAGTACATTTAATTAGGAGGATCCAAGACGTAGTAAACGTCAAAGAACGTCTACTTTATTTGGACTAGATTTTATGACTTTCTTATTGGAATATGAGCCTCGAACATTTAAAGAAGTTATGTCTTCTTCGGAATCATTATTTCGGAAAGAGGCAGTCAATAGTGAAATAGAATCCATATTGAACAACCATACATGGGAATTGGTTGATCTTCCTCCTGGAAATAAACCGTTGGGTTCTAAATGGATTTTTAAGAGAAAAATGAAAGATCATGGCACTATTGATAAATTTAAGGCATGACTTGTAGTCAAAGGGTAGAAGGTCTTGACTACTTTGATACATACTCTCTAGTCAAGAATTACGTCCATACGGATGTTAGTAGCATTAGCTGTAGTGTTTGGTCTTGAAATTCATCAAATGGAAGTAAAGACGGCCTTCTTGAATGGTGATTTGGAGGAAGAAATCTACATGGAGCAACCTGAAGGGTTTGTGGTTCCAGGTAAAGAAAACAATGTATGTAGACTTGTTAAGTTCCTTTACGGACTAAAACAAGCACCCAAACAATGGCATGCGAAATTTGACCAAACAATATTGTCAAATAATTTTAAGATAAATGAATGTGATAAATGTGTGTACATTAAAAATGTTTCAAATCACATAGTCATTGTTTGCTTATATGTGGATGATATGTTGATAATGAGTAATGAAATTGCCTACATAAATGCGACTAAGTGTATGCTATCTGGCAAATTTGATATGAAGGACTTGGGAATTGCTGATTTACTTCTGGGGATTAAGATCCATAAGACTCCTCAAGGTATGGCATTGTCACAATCTCATTATATTAAGTAGTACTTGAAAAATTCAAGCACTTAGGGTTTAAAGTTGCAAAGACTCCAATTGATGTGAATTTTGCATTAGCAAAGAACAAAGGCCAAAGCATATCACAATTGGATTATGCTCGTGTGTTGGGATGCTTAATGTATTTCATGAATTGTACACGACCGGATATAGCTTGTGCTATAAGTAAATTGAGTCGATACACGAGCAATCCAGGTCAATCTCATTGGATGGTAATGAAACGAGTTTTGGGATATTTAGAACATACCCAGGACTTTGCTTGCACTACAGTAAATATCCTGCGGTGATTGAGGGATATTGTGATGGAAACTGGATCACCGGTTCAACTGATTCTAAGTCCACAAGTGGATATGTATTCACTATTGGTGGAGGAGCGGTATCTTGGAAGTCGTCCATACAAACTTGTATTGCCCGCTCTACGATGGAGGCTGAGTTTATAACCTTAGATAAAGCCGGTGAAGAAGCTGAATGGCTCCGGAATTTCTTGGAAGACATTTCATTTTGGCCCAAACCATTGGCACCAATATGCATACATTGCGATAGTCAAGCTGCAATTGGAAGGGCTGGAAGTGTTAGGTATAACGGTAAATCTCCTCATATACGACGAAGACATAAAACCATTAGGCAATTACTCTCTAGAGGAATTATCATGACTGACTACGTAAAGTCAAGTGATAATGTGTCGGATCCACTTACAAAAGGCCTAACTAGAGAGGTAGTTGAGAAATCATCGAGGGAAATGGGACTATGGCCGAGAACAAGTCATTGTGGCGGTAGAAGACTGGAGATCCCAAGATCTAGGTTCAAGGAGATCAAACAAAGTCATTAATGACGGTTCAACTTTGTCAACTAAAATTTTGGTCCATTCTCGTGATGAGACAATGTTAAGTACCAAGGATAAAGCATTAAGGTTTTTTAATGATTTCTAAATTTGATACGAGGTGTATCAAATAGTGTATCTACGGGATGACACGTTTAGAAATCACCTATGTTAGTGTGAAGTGTTAGCCGCTTCAAGGAGAACTTTGTAAGGCCAGTTCTCTACGCACTTAAGAAACCAGGCGGTGTTCATGGCTGAAACGAACACAGCAATGAGAACCAAATAAATTTGCTGAAAACGGATAACGGAAATAAAACGTTTAATATTTCCGTTGGATTTAATATTAATATTCCGTTGAATTTCTGTTAATATTGCTATTAACAAATAAATTTGGTCCAAAAAATTATTAATTAATCATTTGACCAAATCCGAATCCAAAGCCGAAGCCGAAGACGAGCTGAGCGAGCGACGATGACGACGGCGCGAGGCTTGCCTTCTTCTTAACTCTTTAAGAACTACAAGAAGAGCAATTGTATATATACCCATCAAAAACCTTTTCCTCTTCCAATATGGGACAATGTCCCTTTGTCAAGAGGAGAAACTTAAAATTTCACTTAAAATTTTTATTTTTCCTCCATTTCCCATTCACCCTCTTTTAAGCCTATTTAGCTTAAAACCTCAACAATTGCTTACTTAATAGTAAAGATGTTAAGAAGAAGGCAAGCCTCGCGCCGTCGGCGTCGTCGCTCGCTCGGCTCGGCTTCGGCTTCGGATTCAGATTTGGATTTGGTCTAATGATCGATTGATTGATTAATTTTTTTTGGACCAAATTTATTTGTTAATAGCAAATATTAACAAAAATCCAACGGAATATTAATAATAAATCCAACGAAAATATTAAACTTTTTATTTTCGTTATCCGTTTTCAGTTTTTCGGTTTTGTAACTGAAATTTAACCTCCCTCTTCAACTCCCGATTTATTGTTGCGTAAATAGCCATTTATGTTATGGCATTTATGTTATGGCCATTTTTCATAAACAACCATTCTGAAGAGTTGCACCTCTTCGGTTTTGAGCTCAACATTGGCTATAAATACAAGTCCATTCTCTCAGATTTTCCATACGATTTTTTGAGTTCTCCTCCTTTATTCTGCATTGTTTTAACTTCAAAGAAAGCAACAATAAGTGTGATTTGCTACCGAACTTTGTGTTCGTTGAAACACTGGGGTTTGAAGTACCACTACACCAGTGTGTAATTCGTTCTATCCTGGGCGAAAATAATCCACAATCTTGGGTACTAGGAGGGGGTTAAATTCCTTAAGGAAACACTGTGAATTCAGTGGGCTTGGATTAATTTCTATTTAGTTGATATTTCTGTTTATATGTTATTTTATTTTCTCCAAAATTATTTTACAAATACAGTATACTAACACTAATGAGGAATACAATCATTTTACCCAAAATGCTCTCTTCCTCCTCGGTCTAGAAGCTTCCTCCATTGGAGGACTCGTCGAGCTTGAAACTCCAAGTGCAGATTTGCACTGTTTTTGACACTTTTAATTTGTTTTGTTTTCAAGATTAGATATCTCATATTTTAAGAAGGCTTATGTGCAAATATTCTTTGAGTAACATGATAGCGTGAAAATTTCTTTACACTGACTATGCATATAACTTTAACTCTTTTTTTATTACTACGCACATATGTATTTCCTAATACGAGAGAGACTTTTTCTAACGTAATAAGTCCCGTTGGAGTTTGCTTCATAATACTCAATAGCGAGAATGGTAAAATAACTTATCTTCAAAACTCTGCTCTTTAATAGAAACATCACCGTCACCTAGATAATAGGTACATTATAAATTTTTTAAATCTTGCTTCCATTAAAAACAATGTCTATCACTTCCATTGAGTCAGCAATAGAAAACCGTATTGATTTCTACTGGAAATAGACCATTGCGATGTGCAAATTTTAAGCCGTGTGAAGGCTAATTAGTTCTGCGTAATGGTTAATTACTTGGTCAAGCGCATTACTGTAGGATGATTTTTTCGACGAAAAGGATTAATGATACTCGTCTGATATAGAATGTAAATTTTCAAGTTAATAAGTTCAAGTCATAAACATTTATTATTTGAAAATCTAACGCTTCTCTATCTACCTACTATTAATCGATCCTGTTATTGGACAACCTGCAACTTTATAATGCCAAAGGTGAATCGCTGTTTTAGTAGGTATCAACAACTACTTTATTATGAAATTGGGAAGTTTTATATTTTCCAAAGAAGAAGGAATTACTCAATTTTCTTAAAACAGTTGCAATCTTAAAAAACAACGCCAACAGCTGAGAGGGCCATCTTTAGTACTCTCACATTTTGTCATGCAGTTGAACCTTCTACCTAACTGGCCCTCCCTCCACGTTGTTTACTGTCCTACCTCCCCTCCATCCTCGGCGGCACTCCCTCATTTATCTACTTCTTATATAATTCCAATGTGTCATACATTTCAAGTTCAATCAATTTCCATTTCCAACTTCGTTGAAAAAATCCCAAAAGCAGCTAGCAAAAGGAAATGAAGGTACATGCCACTTCATTTTATCCGAAACTCACCGGTGTTCTTACTAATATATTTTCACTTCTCTCCTTTCCCCTGCTCTCCTCTTTTCCGAAACAAAATAGTATTAATTGTTTATTTCAATTCATGTTCGCCATCAAAAGTTCTTAACTTGATCACTAACTTCATTTGTTTTTCTTTCTTTTTCGTTTGTAGATCTTCAGTTGGGTGCACCGCAAATATAATCAGAAAGGTGAACCTATCCATTTTCTTTTTTAGCGTCGTATATATATATTTTTTAAAAGAAAGTAACGTTTGTTCAATAATTTATACTATATATGGCAGATGGATTGCTTGATCGGAATGTGAAGAAAAATGAACTGACAATTAGCAATGAGATTATTGGCGACACACAACTTCTTCTTCAAGATGCCTCAATGGAGCATATGTTGGACGGATGGAAAGGAGGAATCCTCACAATTGGAACATTCGGATTCGGTCCACTAAAAGATCAACGTGACCAGCTAGACATTGAAGTTAATGAAGATGAAGAATGTGAAATAACAGTTAGTGATGATGAGAAAGATGAACAACTTATTATAAACCCATTGATGTATGCAAATGGACATGAACAGAGTCATCATGAGGCACTAAAGGCAAACAAATCGGAGGAAGAGGGAAGAAAGAAGCATCAAATTAAGAAGGAAAGGATCACACTGGCAGATTTATTCTCAGCTGATTTTGATAAGGAGAATATTCCTCGGGCAAATAATATTAATCCAGGTGACAAGCTTCAGCCAGATTTATTCATGACTACGAATAAAGCTTCGAATTCTCAAGTGAAGAATGGACTTTCTTTCGCTAAGAAACTTATGCCTCAAGTCCGGGAGGATTCTTATCCCATCCTGAAACTACAACAAGTCAGCCTACAATTAATTAATTCTTCAGTTTTCTTCATCCAATTTTAAGTGATTAATAATAATTCTAATTAACTAGTTGTGTAATTACTTGTAGTTGATGACAAGGGTGCTGAAAAGGAAGGTTCATCCAGATATGGAAAGCAAGAATCATAAGACCAGTCGAGTGATAGCAGCTGCTACTATGCTGGAATATATTTCCCTTCTGAAAATTCAAGGTCTGCTTTTATTTGCAATTGGTCTAAGGATCAATATAACCTATTTTAGCTCTAAAATTATAAGACAAGCTAGCTACACATTAGTTTCTCATCCTTTGACCTATAAAAATTGCAGAAAATATATTCCAATTTTTTCAAAATATAACGTTTATATATGAGGTTAAGTTGAACAGTACGTATCAAAAAGTTTTTCTTATCCTGAGATAACGTTTTCTACAACGGACTAATGCTAAATTTTCTTTCTAGTACGTAAATTAAACTAATCTCATATTTTGATCCGAATAAAGTATTGAACTTTTTTCTGCTTAATTCCATAGAATAATTCTAAACGAAAGGTCAGGATAATGTACCTGCATGAGCGCAATCAGATAGAAGCCGTTAGTGGTGGCAAAATGGTTAAAAGTAACAGTATTTGCAATTAAACTTTTTAAAAACATCTTAAATATGGATAAGAACCATATTATTCATTTAGAAAATGGAAACCAATGGATAATCAATGGATAACTAATAGGTTTAACTTTTATATTTGTAAAACCTCAAATTGGGGGTTCCTCAAGTTTGGGAGACGAGGAATTCTCCCAAAAGTGATCATATTCAAGAAGTCATGAATATTCATATTATTAGCCCGTTTTTATCACCCGTTTTCGAACCGCCCATATTCGATCTGAACCGACCGTTCCCCTACCCCCCCCCCCCCCCCCAGAAACAATACGTTTTTGTGACTATATAATCGTTGGTTATGTTACAACATTTTCCCTCTTTTTTCTATTTTTTTTTTCCTTTTTTCCCCAATGGGCTTCTCTTCGATCCAGATTACTAAGATATTTCTTTCTTGTATCCGATATTTCTTTCTTCTGCCAACTCTTTGTCTAGTATGAAGAAAAAGTGTGATTCTTCAAGTGACTATGTATTTAATTTACTAATGCATTTATATTGATCGCAATTGCTAATACCTGTTACGCTGATGTTTATTTTTCCTTGATTGAATTTGCAGAAACTATTGCCTAATTAAGCTGCTTTGACGCAGTGCAATCGATTGTACTTGCTTTGAAATGAGAAGCAATAATTATCGTTATGTTTGGTAAGGGAGTAGTACTCTTTTTTTCAATTGGACATAGAGATGTTCCATTGGTGAAAGTCATATATTGCGAACAGCTAGACCCTGTGAATTCTACGATCGATGTTAGGTGACTAGCTTTTGGTCTTCGTTACAATATTATATATATATATATATATATATATATATATATATATATATATATATATATGATGTCAATTCTAGGGGTTGATTTGATCGGTTTGTTATTCTTGGAGGTATTTCATCGTTATATTCTTGAACATGAACTGTCAACTTTGTACGCATCTATTTTCTTCTGCAAGTAACCACCACTTACAGACATCGAATTAAACAGAATGATTCTTATCCCATGTGCAATGTCAATTGTTCTCAACTTGCATTATTTGGTCTATATGGCGAATATGTATCTTGTTGTCTCAGGTATTCTTTATCTCCTTCCCTTTACTCATCCGTTAGCGTTTAGAAGTTTTATTAATTTTGGTGTGATACTAAGGAGCAAAGATCAGTCATGTAGTTCCCATACTATTATTCTCATTTTGTTCCTCTATATCTATGGACGCGCGTTATATACTTCTTTTTCTTCTGTTAGACTTCATAGTGTTTGGTTCATTAATTAGTCGGGTTATTATAATTAATGTAGGTGTTTTGATTGACTTTTTTTGTTAATTGTAATGAGTGTAACAAACTACTATTAGTTCAAAAGAATCACTTATTTTAATTAGTTGTCAAACTATCTGTTACTCCTTATTTAAATAGTTTTGTAATTCCAAACGTTGCGGCCGAAGGGTAAGGCTACTAAAGCCATTGCCTTAGGCCCCCAAAACTAAAGGGCCCCAAAAATATTACTACTAGGAGTTTACTGTATTATTATGCTATAACATATACTTAATTTTAATAGGGATTTCAACTTTTAACTATTTAATTTATTTTGGTGACGTTATAAAGATGAGTTAGAAATTAAATAACAATAATTTTTAGTAGTTAGTGTCTTTTGTCTTCATGGTCAGTTTAATTTTTCCTCTAAGTTTATTCATTTCTTTTCATATTTTGACTATTTTATTTTCTGACTTTAAACTCACGGTCTATGACTTGGCTACTTTATTTAGTCATAGTTTGATGGATCAATAGAGGCAGAAAGCAAATTTTTTGTGTCTTCATGTATTATATGAATGTTATGAAAATAAATTTACGAGGCCTCTTAATAAGCTTCGCTTTAGGCCACAAATAGTCAAGTACTAGTAAAATCATAAAGCCTGTGTTACATCATTTAATAGGTTGTAGACACTGAAATTTTTTTAACAGAGCAAGATAAATTTAAATTCAAGACAATCTTGAAATATTAGAAGTCTGTTAGATTACTTGGTGGTTACTCCATCCAAACCCTAATTTATGCCTATAAATAAGGCTACTAGTCCTTCAAAGGGGGATCTCGGCAATTCCATTAAGACTCTCGAAATATGCACAAAAGAGATCAAATATGAGATCTCCGAAATTCCATTATAATCTTAGAATGTTCATTAAGAGATCAATGGCATGTCAAATATGTCTTGCTAAAAGTCCTTCGTTCGAGAAATACGCCGGCTAAGGCCCTCGAATCACGTAGAATAAATCGGAGGATGAATCAAGGATAAAATAGAGTGTAAACCTACAACGTTTATCAATAAAATCCTTTTTCTTTATAATTTTTTGTGATTGCAGTTTTTTTTTTTTTTTTTTTTTTTTTTGCAATAATTTGTTGCAACAACAGGCACATGACACATATGAGAACAAATTGAATAAAGGAAAAAACTTGTAGTCCGGCCTTGATACTGTTCAAAATATTTATACGGATATAGTGTTATGAATTGTGCTGTCTTGTTGAACTTCTCTTAGGCAAGAAAAGTATAAACTTCAAAAGTGTACTACTTTCTCTCCCTACACATTAGTTTTTTCTTTTTGCTCACCTTTGGCCCTCCTCTGTTCCTCCCCAATATCTCTCTAGTTGCTCTCCTCCACACCCCCTCCCCCACCCCCATTTATAAAGATAGTGCCAATAAATATCAGAGTAGACTTAGGCAATATTATGAGGTTGAGTTGCAACAAAGTGCATTTGGTAGATTATCATCTAGACTCTAGTAACATTTTTATTAAGAGAAAAGCTTCTGTTTTTTCGCCATCTGTTTTGCTTGGTTGAATTCCAAGTGGTTTGTAATCATGTGATCTATTGCGTGACAATTTCGGCCAAAGAACATGGGTTTTCTTGATTTGATAACTTAATCAACTAAAACTAAAGTATGTACAATATCGAATCAAAATGCATTTCAGCTACCAACACAAAATAGAAATGGACAATTTAGGATTATAAAATTTAAAACTTAAGACGATGATAGGATTACTTATGAGACATATATTTGTTTACGTAAATGAGTTTAGCACCAGCTGTGAGCAAAAATTTTTACTATATTGAAATTTTCATCATTTTTAGTTTATAATACTTACTAAGTTTATCTTGATTTTTAGACTTTATTTTACTCTTTTTAGTAGATTTATTTGATAAAATGATAAAACTACAAAAAAAGTTTACATTTTTTTAGAGTATTAGTTTTATTTTCAATTCACAAAAGAACTGAAAAGTTTCCAAAATATAACTTTTATTTACATAAGGTTTATCTTGATTTTGCCTCTCGCATAGATTTTTTTTGTTTTTTTGGGGGGGGGGGGGGGGGGGGGGGGGGTCATTCTTATCCATATACACAAATACACACACTCACAAATACGGAGAACACACACAGAGAATGAAAGGGCTGGGGGAAAACAGAAAAGGGGAATTAAGGATAGAAACAAAGGAGGAAAGCTGGAAAAAAAAAGAAGAGGGAGTGGGGGCTGGAAAAAAAATGAAAAAAGCAGAGAAAGAAAGGGGACAGAGAAACTACCACGACCCAAAATCAACCGTCATGCTGGCGCCTATCGTGGAATTAGGCCAGCCTCAACTCAACGAACCCAACATAACCACAATAAGTTTGAAAATATTAACGGAAGCATTTAACATTTAAAGAAAACTGTTTGAATCATAAGAAATCCCAATATACAATATAATCCAGCCCAAAATCGGGGTGTCACTGAGTACATGAGCGTCTAGATCAGAATATAGTCCACTACAGTGTCTAAAAAAATAAACTGAAAGTACGACAAAAGATAAAGAAGGAGAGTCAAGGCCCGTGAATGCCATGCAGCTACCTCGATAGTCTCCAAACTCTGGAACCTCAATCAGGAACCGTCGCTGCGACCGATATTGCCTAGATCTGCACACAAGGTGCAGGGAGTACGTGAGTACACCAACTCAGTAAGTAATAAGTCCAAACTTTGGACTGAAAGGTAGTGACAAACTCAACCGCAACAGATATAACAGAAATAGATGTGCAGAAACGTAGGCATGCTTTCAAGTTAAATAGACAGATCAAGGCTATAAAGTAAATACAGATCTGAACAGAGTAAGGTATACAGTTCAAGTATCTCTACATGCCAATGCACAGACTATATGAAATGCACCATGTGGTCCCACTCTCAAGTGCTCAACAACTCGGTACTGTATATGGCTATCCGACCCCGGGAAAATCCATCCCGGTACATATACAACACTGACTGTAAGTCACCCAGTACCGAGGAAAAAGAGCAATCCAACCTTGTGGAGAAATCCATTGTCACACCTTCTTTTCTTACTACACCCCCGAAAGGGTGTAATAAGGAGTTATTTCCAACTTGAAGTGACAATCGAAACGGGATTAATTAATAAAGATTCAGAGTCACCACTTGGGAGATTTATGGTGTCCCAAGTCACCGGTTGAATCCCGAATCGAGGAAAAGAATGACTCTGTATAACAGTCCGCGAATCAGAAATCCGAGTAAGGAATTCTGTTAACCCGGGAGAAGGTGTTAATCATTCCCGGGTTCCGTGGTTCTAGCACGGTCGCTCAACTGTCATATTCGGCTTAGTTATCTGATTTTGAACAATTACGAACCTATGTGCAAATTTTAACTTTTAACCGCTTTTATTTATTTTAATTAAAGAAGATTGCAACGTCGTTAAAATACGTCTCGAACCACGTCACATAAATGCACCCGTGGTTTTTGACATATTTCAACATCGTTGAGATTTGGATTTGGCTCACATAAATGCGCACCCGAGTTTAGGAAAGTAATATTATTAAACTAACGCGCCTAAAGCTTTTCGCGTTTGCAACTTTGCGAGGGCCGTGGAATTTAGCTAAACGGCACGCCTCGAATTCTAAGGATCAATACAGGATTAATTAAATTGAGGGTCATGCAGCTGTCATTTTTAATTGGCATAGCGCACCTCAATTCTATATATAAAAAAAACCAACCCCAAATGAATTTCCCGACTTCCTCCTTGTCAAAAAAAACAAAACAAAAATGATTATACCCTAGCTACAAGAACCAAGAAGCTGCATCACTGAATGCCTCATTTGTGCTAAAATAATGAATATAGAACAATCTAAAGTCGAGCATGAGGATAACACCAGTGTTGAATGAAGGAAATAAAGTCTTGTATCATACATATCAAGTAAGAGAACTGATGCTAAGTTCTGTTTCCTTCTTCCAGTGGTGAATTCATTCTTAAGCTACTGCATGGACCGTTAAGCACAGATCTTGAAATCTCAAACTACTACATGGAAATATATCAAGTATGGACAAAATTTGATAGCATACAAATAAGCAAGGCTCACCTCTGTTGTAGACCATCTAATCGCTAGAGAACTAACAAGTAAATGAGTCCGGACCTCGAACAAGACCGGCATAAGTTAAAATTAAGAAACAGCTAGCCGTCACAACAAGCACTTCAAGAAAACTGGTGAGAATGGCCTAATCAGATGCTTACCATGACCCAAATTCTTCTAAGATGCACTGAATTTTAACCAAACAAACACCCTTGGATTCTATGCTAATAATCTACTTGACACTTTGATCTTATATAGCTGGTGATATTGACAAATCAAAGATGCAGAAGAAGAGGAAAGACTGGCCAGCGCTCGAGTTACTAAGCAACTAAGCAGACACTCACAAAGTTTGAAATAACTTCATCTTCAGTGGACAAGCAACCTCTTGCAGCACCAGAATCCTCAATGCAAACATTACCATGTCCAAAAGAATAAATGCTCATTTCAAAGAACACTCAAATGCATATTTATATGACAATTGAAGAAGAAAGTAATGCAAGCCATGGAGAGGTTGTTCCCAATTTTATCAGCAGAACACTTGATTGAGAAACAAACTAAAACTAAGGCAACATTAGTTGAGAAAGAAAAACTGACATACCTATCACAGAACTGAAGGCTAAGGTTTGTAAGAAATTTACAGTTATCAGGAGCCCTCTAATTCAGATTTAAACTTCATCAGCTTCAAACCAACAAAACATGCAAGATGATCATGAAGCAGGAAAAAAGGAAACTCTTTAGTGAATCATGTCGAACTTGTCGAGACAAAACAGTAGATACATTCAGAGTCGTGCAAGTAGGCTGCCTGGACAGTGCAAACAGGGCAGCTGACTCAATTCATCAAGGTTCAGAACAATTACTTAGATTCGAGTCCCTAAAAGCTGCTATCAATTAGTCTATACTTGATGACAGTCCCAAAATTTTGGTGCAAAGGTAAACTCATACTTTCCACCAGCAGAACGTGCAAATACGGTCGAGGGATCAGGGAAAATGAAACCGTTCAATGATTCATGTCAAACATATTGAAACTAAGACAGAAGATACAAGCAGATTGACTTAAATATTAAAGAACATCATATGCAAGAGAAGAAGCAGAGAAGCTCATCTTATGAAGCGATCATCCCTTAACAACACGACCAAAATTATATCCAATGACACTTTGAAACAAAGAAAAACCAACTGTTCAAGTAAAAAGGGTGATTCTAATTCAAAGCTTCTAGTAAATAAGAAAAATTTCTCAGGAACAAATCACTCNCATGAACTGTCAACTTTGTACGCATCTATTTTCTTCTGCAAGTAACCACCACTTACATAGTTTTGTAATTCCAAACGTTGCGGCCGAAGGGTAAGGCTACTAAAGCCATTGCCTTAGGCCCCCAAAACTAAAGGGCCCCAAAAATATTACTACTAGGAGTTTACTGTATTATTATGCATAACATATACTTAATTTAATAGGAGATTTCAACTTTTAACTATTTATTTATTTTGGTGACGTTATAAAGATGAGTTAGAAAATTAAATAACAATAATTTTTAGTAGTTAGTGTCTTTTGTCTTCATGGTCAGTTTTAATTTTTCCTCTAAGTTTATTCATTTCTTTTCATATTTTTGACTATTTTATTTTCTGACTTTAACTCACGGTCTATGACTTGGCTACTTTATTTAGTCATAGTTTGATGGATCAATAGAGCAGAAAGCAAATTTTTTGTGTCTCATTATTATATGAATGTTATGAAATAAATTTACGAGGCCTCTTAATATAGCTTCGCTTTAGGCCACAAATAGTCAAGTACTAGTAAAATCATAAGCCTGTGTTTACATCATTTAATAGGTTGTAGACACTGAAATTTTAACAGAGCAAGATAAATTCTAAATTCAAGACAATCTTGAAATATTAGAAGTCTGTTAGGATTACTTGGTGGTTACTCCATCCAAACCCTAATTTATGCCTATAAATAAGGCTACATATGTCCTTCAAAGGGGATCTCGGCAATTCCATAAACTCTCGGAATATGCACAAAGAGATCAAATATGAGATCTCCGAAATTCCATTAAATCTTAGAATGTTCATTAAGAGATCAATGGCATGTCAAATATGTCTTGCTAAAAGTCCTACGTTCGAGAAATACGCCGCTAAGGCCCTCGAATCACGTAGAATAAATCGGAGGGATGAATCAAGGGATAAATAGAGTTGTAACCTACAACGTTTATCAATAAAATCCTTTTTTCTTTATAATTGTTTGTGATTGCAGTTTTTTTTTTTTTTTTTTTTTTTTGCATAAATTTGTTGCAAACACAGGCACATGACACATATGAGAACAAATTGAATAAAGGAAAAAACTTGTAGTCCCGGCCTTGATACTGTTCAAAATATTTTACGGATTATAGTGTTATGAACTTGTGCTGTCTTGTTGAACTTCTCTTAGGCAAGAAAAGTATAAACTTCAAAAGTGTACTACTTTCTCTCCCTACACATTAGTTTTTCTTTTGCTCACCCTTTGGTCCTCCTCCTGTTCCCTCCCCAATATCTCTCTAGTTGCTCTCCTCCACCACCCCCTCCCCCACCCCCATTTATAAAGACTAGTGCCAATAAAATCATAGAGTAGACTTAGGCAATATTATGAGGTTGAGTTGCAACAAAGTGCATTTGGTAGATTATCATCTAGACTCTAGTAACATTTTTATTAGAGAAAAGCTTCTGTTTCTTTCGCCATCTGTTTTGCTTGGTTGAATTCCAAGTGGTTGTAAATTCATGTGATCTATTGCGTGACAATTTCGGCCAAAAGAACATGGGTTTTCTTGATTTGATAACTTAATCAACTAAAACTAAAGTATGTACAATATCGAATCAAAATGCATTTCAGCTACCAACACAAAATAGAAAATGGACAATTTAGGATTATAAAATTTAAAAATTAAGACGATGATAGGATGTACTTCATGAGACATAAGAAGTATATTTTGTTTACGTAAATGAGTTTAGCACCAGCTGTGAGCACCAAATTTTTGACTATATTTGAAATTTTCATCATTTTTTAGTATATAAATACTTACTAAGTTTAATCTTGATTTTTAGACTTTATTTTACTTTTTAGTAGATTTATTTGATAAATTAAAACTCA
>NW_017672014.1:192784-220995 GCF_001879085.1 Nicotiana attenuata
CCCCCCCACAAAATTGGATAAAACCTCTTTTGAAGATTAATGCTTGATGAATGTGGGGCTCAGATTGAATGAAAACCAAATTAATGCCTCACACTCATCCAGAATTTCATCTCCAGAAGCTTCCAATCGTGAGATAGGTCTCAAAAACGAGCGAGTGAGAGGAGAGAGAATATTGGAGTCAGAAACCGTTAGAACGGTAGGATGAGAGAAGGAGGAACGCGTGGTATGAGATTTGATGCTCATTCGCCATGGATTTTGCCTGGAATGGGACAGATTTGAGTGAAGAGGGCATGTGAATAGTGTTGGGCGTTTGGGATTTAGGGATTTTGAGTCTTACGTCTGTATGTATCCGTCCCTGTATTTTGTGGAGATGGGTCACGGTTTAGGGGGTATCTGGGCCGGGTCGTGTTTGGTTTGGGCGTGGGTCTGGGCGAAGGAATGGGGCAGACGGGTGTTTGGGACAAAGGAAATGTTTTGGGCCTGAAAAATGCCAACTAAATTGGCCCAATTTCTCCTCATTTCATCTTCAATTCATTTGACCTTCAAAAATCCTTTTCCTCTTTCCTTTTTCTCTTTTTTTTTTTTCTAATTAGATAAAAATCAAAATTAGTTCCTAGAACTTGACTAACTAAAAGAAAACTAATTAAACCTAAAATGACGATTAACACAATTAATTAAAAACAACTACTCAAAAATCAAAACTAAAATTAAAGCAAATTAAACTATATTTTTTGTGATTTTTTCATTTTTATAAAACAACTTAATTACTAAAAAATTATGAAAAAATGCAAAATTAACCCCTAAATGCAAAATGCAACATATTTTTGTGTTTTTTTATATGAATTAAAATGCACAAACAAATGCAAGCAATTAACAGAAAAATACCGCGAAATCCACAAAAACTGAAAATGATGAAAAGAAATTGTTTTGTTTGAAATTATGGGAGTAATTCATATAGGGAAAAAATCACGTGCTCACAGCTGCCCCTCTTTGCTTGGAAACACAAAGAGTTTTCGTGCAAAGATAAGTGAGCAAATACGAGCAATTTTTGCCCGTTTGAATACTCCGTGTGAAGCATTTTTGAAAAATTTGACCGCACCCTGCTTCTGAGGTTGCCTACATATCCTTGGCTAAAAAGGAATCAGGCCAGTGTAGTTCGGGAAAGTCTGGTATCTGGGACTACCATGAAGCTGTGGTTTCACTGTTGCTGCTGCTGCTGCTACTGCTTACTGAACCCCCTTATTACACCGTGTCAAAAATAAAAGAAGCTAGACTAAGCTATGATCTATGAATTACAAAAGTCATATCTATGTCTTCAAACTTGGTCTTGTGGTTCTTGTTGCCTTGTTGTCTTGTATTCTCCCGGTGGAATCCAGTTGTTGTTGCCTTGAACTGTGATCCGAGATGTTTTGCCGTTTCTCCGAGTGATGCTTGATTGCTGAAACTTGAAATGTATGCCTCTGTTCTCCAGACGGGCTCCGAACTGCTAAAACTTGAAATGTATGCCTCTGCTATCCAGGCGGGCTCCTGATTTCAACAAAATAGACAAAACAAAGCAAAATTTTCTGCCCCAGTTTGGTAGCTGGGCACATATTACCGGGTACTTGAAATGTATGCCTCTGTTCTCCAGGCGGGCTCCTTACTTCAAAAACTAAATATTGAGCCTCTTTTTTTTTTCAAATCCAGACTTCGCTTCTTTTTCAAATTACCCTAGGAGAAAATTCATCAGACTAGGTTTTCTATCTTAGGAGAAAGATTTATCAGACTAAGACGTTTATCCTAGGAGAAAATTCATCAGACTAGGTCTTTTTTTTTTTGATATATTAGGAGAAAGATTCATCAGACTAAGACGTTTATCCTAGGAGAAGATTTATCAGACTAGGTTTTTCTATCTTAGGAGAAAGATTCATCAGACTAAGATTTCGATCCTAGGAGAAAGTTCATCAGACTAGGTCTTCTATCTTAGGAGAAAGATTCATCAGACTAGGTTTTTCTATCTTAGGAGAAAGATTCATCAGACTAAGATTTCGATCCTAGGAGAAAGTTCATCAGACTAGGTCTTCTATCTTAGGAGAAAGATTCATCAGACTAAGACATTTATCCTAGGAGAAGATTCATCAGACTAGGTTTTTCTACCTTAGGAGAATGATTCATCAGACTAAGATTTCGATCCTAGGAGAAAGTTCATCAGACTAGGTCTTCTATCTTAGGAGAAAGATTCATCAGACTAAGATTTTGATCAGGAGGAAAATCCATCAGACTAGGACTTTTTATCCTAGGAGGAAAAATGTGAAGATCAATGGCAAGATTTTATGCACAATAGCAAGACAAATGAAGGCAAAGACTTGAGAAACTTCTCTTTGTCGGCCCTTCTCTTCTTTTCTTTTTCTTCTCTTTTTTTCTCTTTTTTCTTCTTTTGTTTTCTCTCATTTTTTTTGAACCAATTTCCTTGCACTGCTTTGTACCTAATTCAAACAAAGAAAAATTTGTCAGTTTCTAAAAATGGTGGTTGGTTTGTGGCCTTGAGTCTTGGGCGATTGCTCCTTCACTTCCTGTGGTATCTTTGGTTTCAACTCGAAAGACCTTGCTTGTTCATTGACTGACCACTTTCTCTATCATCTTTATCAAAGAAAAAGCCTCTTCTCCTTTCAGACCCCATATCCTCTATTTGTTGCATTGCTTATGAACTGGCATCTACCCAACCCTTGTGTTTCACATGAACTCCAAAACATATTGATTGTTACCAACTCAGCGCGCATGTTGTTCTTTCCTGATTTAAATCACTGGCCCTGGCCTCGAAGTCTATTGTTCCTCCACTTGTCCTGATAACTTTGATTTCCACTTGAAGACCCTGCTTGTCATTGTTCAACCACCTTTTGTCAATCTTACCACAGGAAATATCTCTGATCTGTTCACCAAACACCTTACATCTTGTTGCATTGTTCATGAATTGATATGTACCAAGCCTTTGTATTTCACACGAATCCCAAAGCATGTTGATTGTTACCCACTCAGTGCGCTTGCTGTTCTTTCCTGACTTATGCCACTTTGATGTGCTAGCCAGATCTTGTCTTGTGCAATTGGAAAGCTGGTGGCAGATTTTGAAGTCATTTCTCACTTGTTTTGACCAAACAGACTCAGGAAGAGGAAGTAAACAAGACAAAAGGAACAGAGTAAAGGATAATGGACAGAGATGATTCATAACAAGAAAACTACAAAGTAAAACCCTATCGGATGTGGATACCGACTCTAAAGACCTTGACATGCACCTGCAGCCTATTCTGTTAAGCAAATCTGATGTTCAGCTTCTTGTTGTACCTTTTCGCCGTGAAACCGGGCTTCAATGCTCCGCTTATCTGATCTGATTCACAATCCTTATTCGACTTGTAGTGCCCGAAGTGTTTTCACCATCAAGCCTCTCTCATCTTGGTCTTTCTTTCAACTTACAGTCGCCTCAAGGTGCCCGTGAAGGTTTTCACCAATAAGACTCTCTCATTTTTGATTCCTATCAGCTTTCATCGCCTTGCGGTACCCGTGAGGGTTTTTATTGATAAGGCTCTCTCATTTTTCATTTCCCTTGTTTAGACCGGAGTGTTGTCCCTGATATGATTCACCTCTACTTGCTCGACTTGGCATCTCTCGAAGACTGGTCGGAAGGTCTTTCTTTGGACCGTAATGTGGGCTTTTGGATAGGGTTAGAAAGAAGGGGTATCAAAGGCTCAAAACAATTCAACATGGGTTCAAAATTACAACTTTCGGAATCAGATTTCTCACAACAACCACAACTTCTGCCCCAGTTTCTTTCTTGGGGACTTTTGGATTTTATTTTGGTGTGACTGAACCTCAGAGAGAGGCTGCCTACGTACCCTTTCGGGATCAAGTCAAACGTAGTTCAGGTGACTACTTTGTTGCTATTTTTCTTTTTCTTTTCTTTTTCTCTTTTTTTTTCTTTTTCTTTCTTTTCCCTTTTTGTTGTTTTGTTGTTTTGTTGTTTTTTTTTCTTTTTTTTTTCTTTTTTTCTCTTCCCTTTTTTTCTTTTCTTCTTCCTTTTTCTTTTCATTCTTTTCTTTTCTCTTTTTCGTTTACCTATCTTTCACGCTTGTGTTCCTGATCTTTGCTACTGACTTCGAAAGAGGGGTATGAAAGAAAATAAGTAAGGCTCAAAGGGGGTAACAAAGGATAAAGTGTTTAGATATCAAAACAAAATGCCTTCGTCATTCCAGTCTCCGAAACATGCCAAGTGCAAACCATACAATTTAAACAAACCACTGAAAACATTAGTAACATCTTTTGATTGTACTAGATTTGATAACCATATCCGCACATTCGCCTTTTCATTTGTTGAATGCAAAGCACCATTGGACAACACTCTTACTTTCCTTACCACGAACGGCCCCTATCAATTTGGCAAGCTTGCCTTTAGGGTTTCTTTATGTTTTATCTGCTCCAGTTTCACACGGTTCGGGCTTCAAATACTCTAAACAATGTCCAAATCTGTTCTTATTTCCCTCAAGTGTCCCTATATCTTCAACATTGTTTCATTGTTTCATGGTCAAAATAACTTTTAAAACCAGGATGAGAATTATGCGTGCATGTCATGTCACTAGAACCAGTATGAAAAGAATTGTAAAGAGAAGAAAAGAACTAAACAAAAATGACTAGAAATGACAGAAAACAGAGAATTGCATTAGACTGACGGCGAAAGAGTTTGGACAACAAAACAAGCACAATGAACTGGGGTACAACCCTTAGAACAAACCTAGACAACACGACATGAGATACTACGACCAAAGGAACTGGACAAAATGAAAGGATAAAAGGGTTTGAGTCACAAGACAATATCCAGATTACAACCCTGCAATAACCTGGACAACAGAAATGACAACAAACTAAGCCACCGAAGCTCCCCTCCGGCCGACCAAGAAATGGAGCGTCTTTCCAATTACCAAGCACGGTATCTTAGCCACTGAATTCTGCATCACCAATACCGGGAACTTCACCAATTTTACTATCATTGACTTCATTCAACAAGTTTCCGAGAGGATTCTCATACTCCCTGTCACCATGGATCTTTCCCACAAAATGTGCATCATCATGTGCAGGAAAAGGATTCTGTGCAATGTTCTGGGTGGCACTGTCCTGGACCATAATTATCCCTTCCTGAATAATTCTTTCTATCTCTCTTTTCAAATCCCGACAACTTTCGACATTGTGCCCCTGGGCATTGGAATGGTATTCACACCTTTTAGAAGGGTCAAAGCTTCTTGCACGCTTGTCCACATGATTCGGAGGAATAGGTGCAATCAGGTTATAATGCTTTAGTTTCTCAAACAAGTTTGCATATGACTCTCCCAAGGGGGTGAAAGTTTTCTGCTTCTGTGTCCTCTCTTGCTTGAAATTTTGGCTGGCCCGAAAACCTGCTCCAGGGGGATTCTTGTATGCTCTTGTAGGTGGGTAGGTGCTTTGAGTTGGGTAAGCATTTTGTGGGGTGGGTGCGCGCCATTGCGCATGGGTAGGAGGTTGGGTGTATGTTTGGGCATGGTGGACAGGGAAGTGGGGATCAGGGGGTGGGTAATAGTGCTGTGGTGGGCTATATGGAGTGTGGGGGTAGGTTTGGGGATGGGGTCGAGGCTGGTTGTAATATGGTGATGGGCCCCTGGACCAAGCTCTTGATTCGACTACTGCAACATCTTCTTTCTTTTCCTTTCCCAATACCCCTCCAGTGCCGTTCTGGATAGCCTGGGTAGTTGCCTTGATTGCCGAATAACTCATGATTTTGTTGGATTTAAGCCCTTCCTCCACCATACTTCCCATTTTTACTACCTCGTTGAAAGATTTTCCCACTGCTGACACCAAGTGACCATAGTAGGTGGGCTCCAAAGCCTGCAAGAAGTAATCAACCATCTCGCTTTCTTTTATTGGGGGATCGACTCTTGCCGCTTGCTCACTCCACCGAAAACCGTACTCTCTGAAGCTTTCCCCAGGCTTTTTCTCAATTTTTGTCATCGACAGACGGTCTGGGACAATTTCGAGATTATATTGAAAGTGACATGCAAACGCCTGGGCCAGATCGTCCCAAGTATACCATCGAGCATGATCTTGTCGAGTGTACCATTCCAAAGCCGCACCACTTAGACTTTGACTGAAGTATGCCATCAATAACTCGTCTCTTCCCCCGGCTCCTCTCATTTTGCTGCAGAACCCCCTTAAATGTGCCACCGGATCACCGTGTCCGTCATATAAATCAAACTTGGGTAACTTGAATCCCGCTGGTAACTGGACATCAGGAAACAACAAAAAATCCTTGTATGCCACACTTACTTGACCCCCGAGACCCTGCATATTTCTGAATGACTGCTCCAAGCTCTTAACTTTTCGAATCATCTCCTCCTCCTCAGGGTTCTTGGGAGGCTTCTCTATTTCAGCTGAGAGATCAAAACGGGGAATGTAAGAACATGGTTCTGGTGGTTTGATGGTGGGTTCGGGTGGGTAGTATTGGTTATCATGGGTTTGGAACAAAGGTTCACTAGAGGATCTGTGTAATACGGCAGGTGGATGGGCCACAAACACAGGAGTAGTTGGTAGGGGGGGCATGGGATTTGTTTGGGCGGTGGAGTTGGTGGTGTTTGGGAGGTGGTTCCGTAATACTGTTGATAAGTAGGAAAGGCTGGAGATGAGTTCACTGTGGGAGGGTCCTGAGGCTGAGCTAACGGTGGGATATAGGCGGGGTTAGCAGGGTAGGCTGGTGGTTGATGTCCCTTTGACCAGGCCTGGTACATCTCGGCCATTTGCTGCTTCAGTTTATGCATCTCCTCCTTCATTGCATTAACACCCAATTCTTCCTCTTCCCTAGACGGGTCGACGATGCTTGCCTCTAACTCCTGGTTGCCCATGTTTGACTTATCCTTAGAGCGGGTGTTTTAGGAATGGGTTGCCAGAATGCCAGTCAACTAACCACCTGCCTGGACTCATCATCGACAACAGCTTTGTCAGCGGTTAGAGCATTAATGGATAGGTAATCACACATTTGGGAATGAATGCACCTAAGCAGTTAACCATTTCTATTATGTCTTTGCTTAGTTACATGCGTCATCCCGACTTTTCTTTTTCTTTATTTGCTAGGCCTTTTCTTTGCTTTAACCTCTCACTCTTCCCTCTTGTTTTCCATTATTTGTTTCTTGCCTTTCCTCTTTTCTTTGTTTTTCTCTTATTTTTCCTCTCTTTTCCTTTTTCCTTCTTTTCTCTTGCCTTGGCTTTTCTTGTTCCTATTCTCTACTTTCCTCAAAATTGTTTTCCGCTCTTTTCTTTCTTTTTATCTTGCTCTCTTTTCATTTTCTCTCTTTCTCTTCTCTCTCTTTTTTCTTTTTCTTTTTGTTATGGTCGAATCCTATGGAGATTGCCTACGTATCATGACCCCGCATGAATCAGACCAATCGTAGTTTTTGCGAAATAAATGTAACATAAATAACAAAATATTTTGGGATTTTCGATTTTTATAAAAAGCAAATACTTTGATTACAGAGACTCAAAACTGAAAAACTAACAGACTCGAAATACAGACTCCAAAATAAACTATCATACTTAAAAAAAAAAAAATACAGACTCGAAAACAAATGACAGACTCCAGCGGGAAGAAAGTACAGACTCAAAACGACTCACAGACTTTAGCAGAAAAGGAAATACAGACTCAAACAACTGACAGACTCCAAAGGGATCTTATTCCTAACTGTTGTTGGCACACTTGGGCTCGTGTTCATTCTGCAAAATCAAGACTCATTTGACTCAAAAATAAAGTTGACACTTTTTTTCTTTTTCAAATTAAGAACAAAGACCCGGTTTTGCGCATACGGCCTTTCAGCACCTCGGGGACGAAGATTTTAAGGCTGTGTTGGCTAACCGGCCAAAACCTTGAAAAATGACCAAAGGTGGTTGTTCTCGCAAAAGCAGCCTTCCGGCGCCCTTTTAGGGACATTCGGCTATTTCTGGCAAGAATGGCATCACCTTAACTATTTTCAAATAAAAAACAAATTTTTGTTCTTTTCAGGCTATTTTTGCAAAAAGAAGTTGGACCTGATGGGGGTTGCCTACGTATCCCACACCCTGTGAGAATCAAACTGGCATAGTTCGGGCAAACAAAACAAACTATTTTTGAAAACAGACCTCTCTTTTTTTCTTTCATTGGTAGATAAAGCAAACAGCTTTTGAAAACATGACTCTTTTTTTTCTTTTTCTTTTCATTGATAAATAAACAAACTACTTTTGAAAAACAAGACTCTTTTTCTTTTTCTTTTTATTGATAAATAAACAAACTACTTTTGAAAAACAAGACTCTTTTTTTTTTCTCTCTCTTTTCGTTTTCAAAAATTCGGCAGAATTTCGACACTATTTGGACATTGGTTTTGTTTTTTCCAACACAGGCAAGTAACTCTCTTTAATCTCACACTGCTATTTCTTCCTTTAAAAACCGGTCAGCATGCGAATCTACAACAAATAAGTGCGCAAGTAGGATGCATCAGATTGGTCTATTATTCTGGGTACACCTGTCCTAGACGGACCCAACCCCAGTGTTGAGTCCCCTAAGTCAAAATGCACATGATGCAGATAAGCGTTCCTACTAGGGATCCAGCATGAGGCTGAGTTATTCTAAGTTCAAAACTTGGGTATATGTTCTAGACTGTGTACCCAAGCGGACAACTTGAGTCGAGGAGGGGGCTACGTACCGGGAACCAAAAGGCCATCCGGCTTAGTAACTTGTCCGGCCTCTTTTTTATTTCAAGGTATGACACTAACAGAATAGGGAGTCTCGACCAGCGAGCACATCCCCGGAGATGAGAAGAGAAGGGTTTCGTAACAGTTTTATATATACAGTTTAGATAATATCAAAGCGGTAAAAAGCAACATTTTGCACATTAGGTCCAAACATGTAATAAAATCAGATAAACAAATCCAAATACAACAATTATTCCAAGCTCGAATTCTGAACCCTGAACCAAAGTTCTGGGTTCTTGTCCCCAGCAGAGTCGCCAGAGCTATCACACCTCCTTTTCTTACTACACCCCCGAAAGGGTGTAATAAGGAGTTATTTCCAACTTGAAGTGACAATCGAAACGGGATTAATTAATAAAGATTCAAAGTCACCACTTGGGAGATTTATGATGTCCCAAGTCACTGGTTGAATCCCGAATCGAGGAAAAGAATGACTCTGTTTAATAGTCCGCGAACCAGAAATCCGAGTAAGGAATTTTGTTAACCCGGGAGAAGGTGTTAGGCATTCCCGAGTTCCGTGGTTCTAGCACGGTCGCTCAACTGTCATATTCCGCTTAGTTATCTGATTTTGAACAATTACGAACCTATGTGCAAATTTTAACTTTTAACCGCTTTTATTTATTTTAATTAAAGAAGATTGCAACATCGTTAAAACATATCTCGAACCACGTCACATAAATGCACCCGTGGTTTTTGACATATTTCAACATCGTTGAGATTTGGATTTGGCTCACATAAATGCGCACCCGAGTTTAGGAAAGTAATATTATTAAACTAACGCGCCTAAAGCTTTTCGCGTTTGCAACTTTGCGAGGGCCGTGGAATTTAGCTAAACGGCACGCCTTGATTTCTAAGGATCAATACAGGATTAATTAAAGTGAGGGCCATGCAGCTGTCATTTTTATTTGGAATAGCGCACCTCAATTATATATATAAAAAAAACCAACCCCAAATCAATTTCCCGACTTCCTCCTTGTCAAAAAAAACAAAACAAAAATGATTATACCCTAGCTACAAGAACCAAGAAGCTGCATCACTGAATGCCTCCTTTGTGCTAAAATAATGAATATAGAACAATCTAAATTCGAGCATGAGGATAACACCAGTGTTGAATGAAGGAAATAAAGTCTTGTATCATACATATCAAGTAAGAGAACTGATGCTAAGTTCTGTTTCCTTCTTCCAGTGGTCAATTCATTCTTAAGCTACTGCATGTACTGTTAAGCACAGATCTTGAAATCTCAAATTACTACATGGAAATATATCAAGTATGGAAAAAATTTGATAGCATACAAATAAGAAAGGCTCACCTCTGTTGTAGACCAGCTAATCACAACAAGCACTTCAAGAAAACTGGTGAGAATGGCCTAAGCAGATGCTTACCATGACCCAAATTCTTCTAAGTTGCACTGAATTTTAACCAAACAAACACCCTTGGATTCTCTGCTAATAATCTACTTGACACTTTGATCTTATATAGCTAGTGATATTGACAGATCAAAGATGCAAAAGAAGAGGAAAGACTGGCCAGCGATCGAGTTACTAAGCAACTAAGCAGACACTCACAAAGTTTGAAATAACTTCATCTTCAGTGGACAAGCAACCTCTTGCAGCACCAGAATCCTCAATGCAAACATTACCATGTCCAAAAGGATAAATGCTCATTTCAAAGAACACTCAAATGCAGATTTATATGACAATTGAAGAAGAAAGTAATGCAAGCCATGGAGAGGTTGTTCCCAATTTTATCAGCAGAACACTTGATTGAGAAACAAACTAAAACTAAGGCAACATTAGTTGAGAAAGAAAAACTGACATACCTATCACAGAACCGAACGCTAAGGTCTGTAAGAAATTTATAGTTATCAGGAGCCCTCTAATTCAGATTTAAACTTCATCAACTTCAAACCAACAAAACATGCAAGATGATCATGAAGCAGAGAGAAAGGAAACTCTTCAGTGAATCATGTCGAACTTGTCGAGACAAAACAGTAGATACATTCAGAGTCGTGCAAGTAGGCTGCCTGGACAGTGCAAACAGGGCAGCTGACTCAATTCATCAAGGTTCAGAACGATTACTTAGATTCGAGTCCCTAACAGCTGCTATCAATTAGTCTATACTTGATGACAGTCCCAAAATTTTGGTGCAAAGGTAAACTCATACTTTCAACCAGCAGAACGTGCAAATACGGTCGAGGGATCAGGGAAAACAAAACCGTTCAATGATTCATGTCGAACATATTGAAACTAAGACAGAAGATACAAGCAGATTGACTTAAATATTAAAGAACATCATATGCAAGAGAAGAAGCAGAGAAGCTCATCCTATGAAGCGATCATCCCTTAACAACACGACCAAAATTCTGTCCAATGACACTTTGAAACAAAGGAAAACCAATTGTTCAAGTAAAAAGGGTGATTCTAATTCAAAGCTTCTAGTAAATAAGAAAAATTTCTCAGGAACAAATTACTCAAAGTCCAGGAAGCAAACATCCTGAGAATAAACGTCATAGTTTCAGGCTCGCTTAGCAATCACGGAAGTCGAATACATCGTTCATTTGAAAGCGACGAAACCTTGACTCAAATGAAACTCGACATCACAGCAACAGTTAAACCATAGAAAACGACCACTCAAAATCAACTTCTACTAACTGAAAATACTCAAATACATCACACCATTGAGAAGCAGTTCAACAGCAAAAAGAATCGCGCACAGAACCAAACATCATTCTGGACAGAATTTTACTGCTCAAAATACTTTATAACAGAGATGTAAAAGAGAAAGAAATCGAACCTGAAATTTCAAAATCCTTTTAATAACTATATTCTCGACAATACACCTTTTGATTCTGAATCCTATCGAGGTTCAGTAGTGACTCAGCATAACAACAGCAGAAGCAGAGCTCGAACTTCAATTTGTATCTTCTATGAACTCAAATCCGGATTCAAAAATAAAAAATGTATATATGTTTCTCTTAAACTTTTAAAAGAACTCGACAAAAAAGAAAGAAACAAATCCAGAATCCTTTCCATTTTTTTTTCTGAATGTTTTTCCCGACCCCTCACAAAATTGGATAAAACCTCTTTTTAAGACTAATGCTTGATGAATGTGGGGCTCAGATTGAATGAAAACCAAATTAACGCCTCACACTCATCCAGAATTTCATCTCCAGAAGCTTCCAATCGTGAGATAGGTCTCAAAAATGAGCGAGTGAGAGGAGAGGGAATATTGGCGTCAGAAACCGTTAGAACGGTAAGATGAGAGAAGGAGGAACGCGTGGTATGAGATTTGATGCTCACTCGCCATGGATTTTGCCTGAAATGGGACGGATTTGAGTGAAGAGGGCGTGTGAATAGTGTTGGGCGTTTGGGATTTAGGGATTTTGAGTCTTACGTCTGTATGTATCCGTCCCTGTATTTTGTGGAGATTGGTCACGGTTTAGGGGGTATCTGGGCCGGGTCGTGTTTGGTTTGGGCGTGGGTCTGGGCGAAGGAATGGGGCAGACGGGTGTTTGGGACAAAGGAAATGTTTTGGGCCTGAAAAATGCCAACTAAATTGGCCCAATTTCTCCTCATTTCATCATCAATTCATTTGACATTCAAAAATCCTTTTCCTCTTTCCTTTTTCTCTTTTTTTTTTCTAATTAGATAAAAATCAAAATTAGTTCCTAGAACTTGACTAACTAAAAAAAAACTAATTAAACCTAAAATGACGATTAACAGAATTAATTAAAAATAACTACTCAAAAATCAAAGCTAAAATTAAAGCAAATTAAACGATATTTTTTGTGATTTTTCCATTTTTATAAAACAACTTAATTACTAAACAATTATGAAAAAATGCAAAATTAACCCCTAAATGCAAAATGCAACATATTTTTGTGTTTTTTTTTATGAATTAAAATGCACAAACAAATGCAAGCAATTAACAGAAAAATACCGCGAAAATCCACAAAAACTGAAAATGATGAAAAGAAATTGTTTTGTTTGAAATTATGGGAGTAATTCATATAGGGACAAATCACGTGCTCACATCCATCTCCAGGTATCAAGTACTTCGGACAAATCCATGTCCAGGGAAATCCATCCCTCAATAATATCATCCGCGCTCACTAGGGGTGTGTTACAGACTCGGGAAGGGCTCCTACAGCTCAAGCGCTATCATAATCATCAATACAACCGCTGCGGCGTGAAGCCCGATCCCATAACTGTTACTCATAACTAGGCTCTTGGCCTCACTCAATCATCAATCTCTCCAGTCTCACCCACGGGCTCACACTCTCATGAAAACAAACTTGGAACAATGATATAATGGATCAATAACTAACTAAGACTGAGATATGATATAGAAATGCATGAACATGACTGAGTATGGAATATTAATGAAAATAATTAGATGACAGCAAGAAATAACCCCTAAGGGTCCCAACAATACCAACATAAAGCCTAAACATGATATCTAGCATGATTTATAGATCAATTACTTTATCACATGATGAAAGCATGGATATAAACACGATAGAGTCACTAAACGGTGTCATGGAATCACCCAGGTCACAATTCTCACGGTGCACGCTCGCACGCCCGTCACTTGGCATGTGCATCACTTCAATATTAATCACATAACACATAGTTCGTATTTTCAAACCCTCAGAACCAAGTTTTGAAGCATTACTTACCTCAACCCAAGCAAAATCCTACTCTACGAAGCCTTTGCCTCTCAAATCGGCCTCCAAACGTCCCGAATCCAGCCACAAGCAATACAATACGATCAATATAGGCTAATGGAATCAAATCCACAAGAAAAACACCAAATTATAGCCAAAATCCAAAATCGGCTCAAACCCAGGCACCCAGTCCACGTCTCGAAATCCGACAAAAGTCACAAAACTCGAAAGCCCATTCACTCACGAGTCTAACCATACTAAATTCATCAAAATCCGACATCATTTGCCCCTCCAAATCCCCAAAATCCACTACCAAATTATCAAGCCCTAAATCCCCAAATTTCCAACTCAAATCCCTAATTAGGTGATGAATAAAGCAGTGGATTCATGAAATTTAGACCATTACGCGTTAGAATCACTTACCCCAATGTTTTCCTTGAAATTCCTCGAAAAATCGCCTCTCTCCCGAACTTCTCAAATCCAAAATCGAAAATGAAAGAAAAAACCTAGAGCTGGTGTTTTTCTGGCCAGCAATACCGCACCTACAGTCCATTTGTCGCTTCTGCGACACCGCACCTGCAGAAATTCCATCGTAGGTGCGTATTTCACTTAAAATCCTGACCTCGCTCCTGCAACCTCAAGACCGCATCAGCGCCTTTTGCAGGTGCGGAAACCATCTCACTTCTACGGTCCAAACACGCACATGCGCCCCTGGGCCCGCTTCTGCGACCACCGCAGGTACAGGAATGTTGTCGCACATGCGTCCTCTACCCAGATCGTCCTTAACCGCACCTGCGACTCCTCTTTCGCTTCTGCGAACACGCACCTATGGTTCCCATTCCGCAGGTGCGATTACACCAACAACAACAGCACTTCAGATGCTCTTCCTTAACTCAAATCATGTCGTCAACCATCCGAAATCACCCCGAGGCCCTCGGGACCACAACCAAACATACTAACAGGTCCTATAACATTATACGGAATTACTTGAACCTTGAAATCACTCAAAACAACATCAAAACGCCAAATTACACCTGGATTCAAGCCTAAAGAACTTCTAAACTTCCGAATTCCACAAACGATGCCGAAACCTACCAAACCACATCTGAATGACCTCAAATTTTGCACACTAGTCAGAAATGACACCACAGACCTACTCCGACTTCCAAAATCCAATCCGACCTAATACCAATATTTCCACTGCCGGCCAAAATCGCTAAAATTCTAACTTTCGCCAATTCAAGCCTAACTCTGCTACAAACTCCAAATCACATTTCGGACGCGCTCCTAAGTCTGAAACCACCTACCGGAGCTAACGAAACCATCAAAATTCAAATTCAAGGTCGTTACGCATAAGTCAACATCCTATTGACTTTTCCAACTTAAGTTCCCGAACCAACTAACCAGGTACATTATAATATAGCTGAAGAACACAAAAGAAGGAGGAAATGGGGGAAATGGGCTATAACTCTCGAAACGACCGGCCGGGTCGTTACATCCTCTCCCTCTTAAATAAAAGTTCGTCCTCGAACAGGTCTAGGAACATACCTGGAGCCTCAAATAGGTGAGGGTATCTGCTCCGCATCTCCCGCTCGGTCTCCCAAGTAGCCTCCTCTACGGACGGACCTCTCCACTGCACCTTCACTGAAGCTATGTCCTTTGACCTCAACTTTCGAACTTGACGCCCCAAAATAGCCACCGGCTCCACATCATAAGTCAAATCACCATCCAACTAAACCGTGCTGAAATCTAAAACATAAGATGGATCACCGATATACTTCCAAAGCATAGAAACATGATGTTTATACCCAATTTTTCCCAAAATATTTTTAGTTGCATATATACCTTCAAAATCATGCATTAACACCAATTGGTATTTTTTCCATAATTTTTCCATATTTTTTAATTTGTCCAGTATTTTTATTTCCAATAAATGATTACAAAATTGCATCGCAAATAATTTCAAAGACATTTCTTGATTTAATTTATTGTTTATGGTCCTATTAAGAACAAACTATTTCATAAATAGCCAAATTGGCACCTCTTGGCTATAATTGCAATAACTTTGCAATTATAGCCCATACGTATAATTTTGCACTATTTTTACCAGAAATTAGTCCTTTATATTTTTAAATACCAAATAATCATTTCTAAATTATTCTCATGCAATAGAATCACTTTTTATAGTTAATAATTATGTTATAAACTATTTTTGACTAATTTAATTCGGGTATTTAACAAATACCCCATTTAATCAGCATGATATGAGCTTGTCCATTCCTTGTAGTATGTACTGGCTTTACTCTATTAGTATATGTTTGAATGGTTATGTGTTAGTTGGTTTCTGGTTTGCACCTATTTTTGCAAAACTGATTTGTTGCCCCAAGTTATTCTGGTGCTATGCCCAATCATGTTTAGTATTTCTATGTCCTCACTGTTGCTATGAAATCCTATACTATGTCATCTCCCAATCCCATGAACCCCCTTAAGCACTTCTGATTCTATAACTATGTTCTAATTAGCACCTCTGAAATCCATGCTTTACTACTTGCATTTTTTTCTACTCCTTGATTACAAAAGACTTATGTTTATTATATGTTCATTATGCGTATTATGTGTCCCCAAATCCCAATTCCCTTGTATGAATCATGTGGTTAGCAGTCTGTTTTCTCCATGATTGATTTGTTGTTTGTTTGATTACAAAATTCTTGTCAAAATTGTTTTACTGCTAAACAACTCTCCTATTTTATAAAACTACCTCAATTAAGTCCTTTTCAATATAGTTTTTCTTATCAAACCTTTTCAAAACCATGTCAAGCACTCTCACTCTACTCTTAAGTCCTTAGGTTCTGACCCTCCAGTGTGTGACTGCCTTGGGATCCCTGTGATATCCCTCTGAACTCTGATGCACTGGGGCTGGCCCTTCCACACTGCACTTACTCAGTTCTGGTAATGAAATCTGGGTGTGAGCACCGCCCGGGATCCTTGAGGTCCTTAGGGAACTCTGACACACCTAGACATGAGATTGTCTATGGAACTTTGGCATTTGAGGCTATTGGAGGCTTGGAAGTCATTTGGGCCTGCTGCAGGCTCCCTATAGATTAATTTCTGTTTATTTATGTAATTTATATTCAGTTCATTGGTCTGTAATAATTATTATAAACAAACAGTGGGGTGTTTAGTGAAAAGGGAGGGTAGTATATATATTATGGGTAAAACTAGGTAGACACCATGCCTATAGGGTCTATGTTGATTCAAACGTGTTTGTTAGATAACATGCCTATTAGATTTGTTTTAAAATGAGTCTGTTTGCTTTACTTCCACACAATTAGAAGCCATGCCTATAGGATCTAAATCTGTTTCTAATAACTAGATATCATGCCTATAGGGTTGTGTTAATTCAAATGTATCTGCTATGTTTACTTTACTTCCACAATATTAGAAACCATGCCTATAGGATCTAAATGGCTTTAATAGAGATCATGCCTATAGGAATTAAAATCAGCTCTAATAGAAATCACGCCTATAGAACTTAATCCAGTTTAGTTAAATAAATCAGTTTAATTCATGTTTGTTCATTCTGAATTGGTTCAATTAATCTGTTCACTTCTTTAAATAAGTTTTCAAATACTGCCTTAGATTAGTACTGCTAGAAAGCATGCCTATAGGATCTCAAGTTATCCATTTAAAATTGATCACTGTTTTACTGTGTTCCTAATCAATGTAGATATCATGCTCTTAGGACATCACTGTTATGCGCTTAGGCAAGCCTGTAGGGCGATTAAAATCCTGCAGCTATAAAACTGTGCTTTGAGACTGCTCACATTTGATAGGTCTGAAATCAGTAGGATTCAGTTCTTTGACACTTTAGCCTCAACTCAGTATTGTATAATCTTTGCTCACCTAAGATATCATGTTCTGGGATTTTCTCTTAGAATACCTGAAACGATTGTTTGAGACGTGCATTTATTTGTCCTACTTGTAGAGGTGAAATGTGAGCCTTTATTTGTTCCTCCTTAAGTGCAGTCCTATTTATTTTTGATTGACGCCTAGATTTTTCTCCATTAAATACCTTAGGATGGTCTAGAACTACCTAAAATTAGAGGTCCTAAATACCTCCGGGACCACGAGGAAGGGACGGGTAGTGCACGCATAAGACATCTATCAAGGTTATTAGGACGCTTTAGGCTATGACCAAGGGGAGGGAATTGGGTAGAAAGTATATGATGACTACACGCTAATGTCACGTGTAGCCCCTCATTGGGTGAGCCTGTAGGCTAACCGACCTAGGACCCCTTTTCCTAACTCCCGTTGTTTAAATGAATTTACTTTCTTTATATATGTGCAACCTGTTCAAACCCTTTTCCTTGTTTCATTACTCGAATGTCAAAACATGCCTTGCAAGTACGTGGTAAAACTGTTTATCTGTTTATTTGACTAATTCACATGAATATAAGTTCGACCGGGACCCACCATTGTGGACCGGGATGGGTGCCTAACACCTTCCCTTCAAGGTTATTTCGAGCCCTTACCCTAAATCTCTGGTAATGCAGAACTAGTACATGAGTTAATTGCTCAAGGTGCCCTAACGCACCATAATTCGTTAGGTGGCGACTCTTCAAAAACCCAATTCCCAAAAGGAAATGAGTCTATCCCCCATGAAATGTCGAAACCCAGACCTTTCTCCACGAGGAGGAAAAAAGGGGCGCGACAGCATGGCGACTCTGCTGGGGATATTTAGGCTCTTACCATAACGAACTTATTTTTCTGTGAATTAGTCCAAGCATGCTCTATCCCACATACCCTTTCCCTTATTTGAATCTAACTGTTTATTTTATGAGCATTTATGATTTCTTTATTTCCCTGAAACTGACATGTCTCTTTGTTTTCTTCTTCTGTAACCGTCTTTCAATTATTTAAATACTGCATTTGTTATTTCCTTACGTGCAAATACTTGACAACATGCTGTTATTATTGTATTTACTCCACATCATATTCCACTCGTGCGTGTCAAAATCCTATAGCAACGCTTGATGAGTGGTTGCGCTCTTCCAATTTATTACCCTTGAATTCGTAAATGCTTATTTGCGGTAAAACTAGTCGATCAGCGGTGCAGTCGACGGTTCCGTGCCTTTCCCCCTCAAGTTGTCCGCTTGAGGGTACCAGTCTAGACCTCCATAGTAACCTTACTCTGATTGTAATTGTGCATGTATCATTGTCAAACCTAGCCGGGTTAATATGTTGTCCATATAATAACCCTTTAAGACAAGCCTTACCCAAAGTCCACCGGGGTTTCCATAATCTCAACGGACACAATCATATTCTGTGCATCAATTTGGAGAACTAAATGCCAATATGCTAATCATGAATGTATAAATAGTTGAGTCTGGTGGGGGATAAGGGACTAACCCTTTTGTTTTGCAGAAAAATGAGGCACGAGGTCCCCAGATTCGGTATGGTTAGCAACATCCCACCATTGCTACTAGATTGGTGGGAGGACCTTTCCTCAAGTGACAAGAAATACGTAAGAAAGTACTTTGGAAATCTACCTTCTCTACTAGACATTGAGCCAAACAACAGGCTGATCGAGGCTGCCACTTTATTCTGGGATAGTTAAAGGGCTGTGTTTAGTTTTGGCGACATAGAAATGACTCCACTTCTAGAAGAGATTGGAGGGCTTGTGGGATTGACTAGGGATAGCCCGTGTTATTGGTGCCGGAGAACCGTACTGGTAAAGGATTTCTGAAGATGATGGGGTTGAAGAAAAATGTTGACTTGGGATGCCTGAAGGAATCTTACATACCCTTCAAGTATCTGTATGAGAGGTGTGGCCATAGTAAGTCCTTCCATACTTACCATGACGGGATCTCTCTCACTTCCCTGGGCCATACCACCGCAGAGTGTTCGTGTTCATTGTATGCTTCTTGGGCCTGATAGTGTTCCCAATGAAAAGGAAAAGAATCCACACTAGGATAACTATGGTCGCCAAGACTTTGATGGAAGGAATCAACGGACAAACATACACCATGTCCCCATGATCATAGCCGCCATCTACAGGGCTCTGGAACGCTGTCAAAGAGGGGTCAAGCATTTCGAGGGTTGTAACCTGTTCCTGTAGTTGTGGTTATTAGAACATCTTCAAAAGGGGCAATATCGCCAGGAACTTCCGCGAAGGGCTTGGAATGACCATATTGCCTTCTATCACCCTAAGCGGATGACCTACATTCTGGACAGGTTTGCTCAGCCAGAAAGTGCCAAAGAGTGGGTGGAATTCTTCGACAATCTGACCAAGGAGCAAGTGCAATGGATGTTTGAATGGTTCCCGATAGATGAAATTATCATCAGATCCAGGGACGCTCCATATTTGGTGCTGATTGGCATGAGGGGGATCTAACCTTATGTCCCTATCCGAGTTATGAGGCAAGCAGGCAGGAAACAGGTTGTGCCAAGGGTTGCCAAGATGAGTCATTTCAGAGCAGACTTTCAAGACAAAAACGTTCCTTACAAGTGCCAAGCTCAGCACATGTGGCACTGTAAAATCATTGTGGAAAAGAACACCATTGAGCCCGACAGGTATCATACAAGGTGCAAACCTCTCTACCCGGCATGGTTAGAAGACAATCTAAAAGGAATGGTGATGTCGGGAGCTGGCCGAGGGGACAGAATCATAGACGAGGAAGCTGAATCTCAAGTCAAATACAACAAGTTGCGCAAGAGGGTCCACGACTCTAAGAATGAGCACCGGGAAATACATGAGAGGAATGTGAGGTTGATCGAAGAATGGAAAGAAATGGCAGTCACTTCCAACAGAAAGCTGGAATATCTGGAGCGAGGAATAGTGGAGTTGGAAGGTAAAGTCATAAAGAGGATTGAGGATTGCCAGAACGCTGAAAGAGCTGAAGGAGGACATCTGGCCAGAGCCTGCTTGCTGCTGGGTCTAGGCGAGCTGGGGGACCTGTACGATGGAGTTAGGAAGATTGAATCTGGGGAAGGTCCTTCTGGGACCAAATAGGCTAGATTTATTTGCTTTCCTAACATGTAACAAGGCCAAATACCAGTAGTGATTTATTTTATCTTAATGTCGTTTTGGGTTTCGTCTATTTTTCATATTATGAAATGAGGCATTTGTTGGCATCTAAAGTTCTCCAAATCTATTTGTCGCTAGGCCTACCTCGGACACAACAAGGCTCCCAAATTAGGACGCGAATTTACATTTCCGCAATACGTGTTTAAATACTGCAACACTTCAAAACCCTCACTAACATGTTACCTTTTTGTTTTTTCCTTATTTTTTATTATTCCCATCCCCTTAGGTTGGTTCACTCATGCTGGCATCATCAACGTATCATAACAGATCTAGAGGCCCTCCACTTCCTCCTCCTCCAAGCAATACAAAAGGCAAAGGAAAAGCAAAAATGGACGACTTAAGTGGTATCCGAAAGGAGAATGTTGAGAATGCAGAAACTTCAGATGGTCGGAGCACTCTGGCACCAAATGATCTAGTCTTGAGATTGGAACAAAAGATACTATTGCTACAAGGAGAGCTTGAGCAGGTTCGCAACTTGGCGAACTTATCACTCACCCTTAATGTCCCCGACATTAATCAACAGAACATAAAGAACCCGACACCTCCCTAGAACACATCAAACCAATGCCCACAAGACCCTCCCACACCGCATCTATACACAACCCCACCTCAAAATCTCAATCCCTTACCAATACCAACTCCACCGCAACACCACCACCAACCAATCCAATACCCACCAACCGCCACTTACCACATTCCCCAAAATACACCACAACCCTTTCCTGACCCTCAAAACTCAACCAATGGCCATCACTACACCCAAGTCCCTGGCACCCATCAGAACAACCCCATATATGTGGTGACCATGCCTCACTCTACTCAGCCCACTTCCTATGCACCAGAATCCTCGGAGAAGGACCAGCTCATTAAAAACATGGCTGAAGAACTCAAGAAATTGACAAGTCGGGTTCAGGGTGTCGAAGGCGGCAAAGGAATAGAAGGGTTAAACTATGAAGACCTATGCATACAGTCAAATATGGAAATGCCGGAGGGGTACAAACCTCCTAAGTTTGAGATGTTCGACGGTACAGGTGATCCTAGGGTTCATTTAAGGACCTATTACGACAAGCTTGTCGGGGTCGAAAGGGATGCGAAGATCCGGATGAAACTCTTCATGAGGAGTCTTACTGGTGATGCTTTGTCCTGGTACATCAGCCAGGATCCCAAGAAATGGTCCAATTGGGTAGGTATGGCATCAGATTTCATGGACCGATTCAGGTTCAACACAGAAAATGCACCTGATGTTTTCTACATTCAGAATCTCAAGAAGAAACCCACTGAGACTTTTCGTGATTATGCTACCGCTGGAGGTCAGAAGCGGCCAAGGTCAGGCCATCTTTAGACGAAGAACAGATGAACAAGTTCTTCGTCAGAGCACATGACCCGCAGTATTACGAAAGGTTGATGGTTATTGAAAACCATAAATTCTCTGATATCATCAAGCTTGGGGAAAGGATTGAGGAAGGTATCAAAAGCGGGATGGTAACGAATTTTGAGGTATTGTAGGCCACAAATAAAGCATTGCAATCAGGCGGCAGATCAAAGAAGAAAGACGTTGGGGCAGTAATGGTGGCTCAAGGCCCGAAATCTCTACTTACCTATCGAACACCTCCACCCACATATCAAACACCTCCATCCACATACCAAGCACCACCACCTACATATCAACCATCATCTCCCAGATACTCCCAGCCAGCCACTATCTATCGCACCTACAACTCCCAACCACCTCATTTCCAATCGCCTCCGACTCGCCAAAATTATCCAAGACCAAGACCCAATTTCGACCGCAATCCACTAATACAATACACCGCCATCGCTGAACCCATTGACCAGGTGTATGAAAGGTTGAAAGACGCAGTTATGTCACTCCTGTTTCCGCTGAGGCACTAGGGAATCCATCCCAATGGGTCAATTGCGTACCATTCCGGTATGAAGGGGCACACCACTGACGAGTGCCGAGCATTGAAAGACAAGATCCAGACGCTGATTGACAACAAGGTTATACAGGCAAATGAGGCCACACCCAATGTTCGCAACAACCCTCTCCCTAATCATAGAGGTGGTGGAATACATGTGATAGAGACGAACAAAGAGTGGGACCCTGAGGGGTCGATTGGGCTTATTCGGGAAGGTGATGACTTCAAACCCCTAGTTACACTTACTCCTATTGTGGTCCAGACTCAGTCACCAATTGAGGTTGAGGTAGCTGCGTCAGTTCCGTTTGAGGTAGAGGTAGCTCCGCCTGTTGCCACCCCTGCTCCATTTAGAGTGGAAGTGGCCACACCCTTCACCGTGGCAGTATCAACCACACCTCCTTTCCACTCAAAAGCAATACCTTGGAATTATGTTGTCGAAGCTTGGAGAAAAGGAAAGGTAAAGATGGAGGAATCCGATGCCGCACAAGGAATGACCAGGACCGGGAGAATCTATACACCTGAGCACCTAGGAGGACCAAGTAATGATGCTACTGCCAAGCAGCCTGTCATTGAAACGGGGCTAGATGACCTTTGGAGGAAAGTGTAGGCAAGGGAATATTCCGTCATTGATCATTTGAACAAAACCCCAGCTCAGATATCCATCCTGTCACTGTTACAAAATTCAGAAGCACACAAGAACACTTTGATGAAAGTGTTGAGCGAAGCTTACATGCCCAATAACATCACCAGTGGAGAGATGTCAAACATGGTAGGACAGGTGTTGGAAAGTCACAAAATCACTTTCCACAAGGATGAGTTGCCACCTGAGGGTCTGAATCACAACAGGGCACTGCATATTATAGTGCAATGCGAAGACTACTTCATTGCCAGGGTCTTGGTTGACGGAGGTTCTAGCCTTAATATTTGTCCGTTGGACACTCTAAAAAGATTGGACAAAGGCTTTCATGAAATACGGACAGGAAACATGAATGTAAAAGCTTTCGATAGGTCTCAAAGAGCCACGATCGGGGAAATTAACCTGTGCTTGCAGATGAGGCCAACTTGGTTCGACGTCGAGTTTCATATGCTCGACATATCGAGCTCATACAATCTTCTGTTAGGCTGACTATGGATCCATGTCGCTGGGGCTGTGGCATCCATACTCCATCAAGCCGTAAAGTTTGAATGGAATCGTCAGGAGGTGATCATTCACGGGGATAGGAGTAACCCCATCTACACCAGTCAAACCGTCCCGATTATTGGATATAGAAGAAGGCTAGGGGGGAAACCTATCATCACATTGAACGTGTCAATGCCGTCGAGAAAGATAAATGGTGGAGTAGTAAAATAGAGAGCATACTGGCATGGTCTGGGTATGAACCCAGTAAAGGGCTTGGGAAGAATCTCCAAGGTATCACTAAGCCAATACGGTTGAAGGTCATGGTACTACCTTTCGGCTCGGATATCAGTACACATGGCAAGAGTATAACGATTGGTCGCCTCCATGGCATGGACCGTACTACCCTCTTGAGCAGCCAGTGCCACGTCTGGATCAAGCCTTTCACCAAGCTGATACAATATGGGGAACTACAGAAGAGGAAGCATTAGCTGGGTTGAAGAATCTGTTCTTGAAAGACGAAGACATGGACTGCAGTGCAATAATTGAGGAGGAGGAGGAAGAAGGCCTCACTATTCAGGCTGTGGAGAAAGGAGCTGTTCTCAGGAACTGGATCGCCACACCATCCCGGGCCCGCCGAGTCCCTGGGTAGCTTGGCAAAGTTTATTTCTATAGCCATTCTAGGCATTTAAAATTTTTAGTAACTTTGTTTTAAAGACTTGCTTGTTTCAAAATAAATGCTCGATTCGTCGAGCCGTATTTTCCTGGATGTTGTTTAATTTTAATCAATGCATTTGCTCTTTTCTACACTTTCTCTTTCTACATCGTTATTATTACTTTTCCTGATGAACCGGTGACTGTGACATGTAATGAGGCAACACAACACGAGAACAGTGATTCAGATGAAGAAGACGAGATACCCGAGGAAGTTGTCAGGGAGGTGGAAAACTTTAAGTTAAGCCTAAGTCCAATCTGGACGAAACCGAAGCAGTAAACTTGGGGAACGTTGAGACCGTCAAAGAGATTCGCATCAACATTCACTTATCACCAACAGAAAAGGAAGAGTACATCCATTTTCTAATAGAATATGAGGACATTTTCGCATGGTCATATGATGACATGACAGGTTTGAGCACGTCCATAGTGGCTCACAAGTTACCTACCAATCCAATGTGCCCGCCGGTGAAGCAGAAACTCAGAAAGTTCAAACCAGACATGAGCATGAAAATCAAGGAGGAGGTTACCAAGCAGATTAAAGCCAAAGTTCTCAGGGTGGTTGAGTACCCAACCTGGTTAGCCAACGTTGTGCTAGTTCCGAAGAAAGATGGGAAAGTCAGAGTATGTGTTGACTATCGGGATTTAAACAAAGCAAGTCCTAAGGACGAATTTCCACTGCCAAACATACACAACCTGATCGATAATTGCGCCAAGCATGAACTCCAATCTTTTGTAGATTGCTTTGCGGGTTATCACCAGATCTGGATGGACAATTTATTACCCCGTGGGGGGGTGTACTGCTACAAGATGATGCCATTTGGTCTAAAGAATGCTGGGGCTACCTACATGAGAGCCATGACAACCATCTTCCATGATATGATACACAAGGAGATAGAGGTGTATGTGGACGACGTCATTATCAAATCCAAGAGGGCCGCAGACCACATAGCAGACTTGAGAAAGTTCTTCAACAGACTAAGGAGGTACAACTTGAAACTGAACCCTGCCAAGTGTGCATTCGGGGTTCTTGCAGGAAAGTTATTGGGATTCATTGTCACCCGTCGAGGGATCGAGCTAGATCCGTCTAAAGTCAAGGCTATTCAGGAGTTACCGCCGCCTAGGAGCAAAAAGGGCGTGATGAGCTTCCTAGGGCGTCTCAATTATATCAGTCGCTTCATAGCACAGTCCACAGTCATATGTGAACCCATCTTCAAGATGCTGAGGAAAGATGCCGAGACGAACTGGACCGAAGACTGTCAGAAAGCTTTTGACAAAATCAAGGAATACCTATCCACACCACTGGTTTTGGTCCCGCCAGAGCTGGGAAGGCCTTTGCTACTCTATCTATCGGTATTGGATGGAGCCTTCGGATGTGTTATGGGACAACATGACGAGATAGGGAAAAAGGAGCAAGTCATATACTACTTGAGTAAGAAGTTCACACCTTACGAAGCACGGTACTCTTTGCTGAAACGCACATGCTGTGCTTTGACCTGGACGACCCAGAAGTTAAGGCATTACTTCTGTGCCTATACTACATACCTCATATCCAGGATGGATCCTTTGAAGTATATATTTCAGAAGCCCATGCCGATCGGAAAGTTGGCCAAATGGCAGATACTGTTGAGTGAGTTCGATATCGTCTACGTAACTCAAAAGGCAGTCAAAAGACAAGCATTGGCAGATCATCTTGCTGAGAATCCCGTGGGAGGAGAATACGAACCCTTGAAAATGTATTTTCCTGATGAAGAAGTGTCATTTGTAGGAGAGGACATTACTGAAGCATACGACGGTTGGAGGATGTTTTTTGACGGAGCTGCAAATTTCAAAGGAGTAGGCATTGGAGCGGTGTTGGTATCAGAAACATGTCAACATTATTCGGTATCTGCTAAACTCAGATTTCCCTGCACAAACAATATGGCGGAGTATGAAGCCTGCATATTAGGACACAACATGGCAATCGGCATGAATATTTAAGAGCTGCTAGTAATTGGGGATTCAGATTTGCTTGTGCACCAAGTACAAGGAGAGTGGGCCACCAAGAATTCCAAGATATTGCCATATCTGCACCATGTGCAGGAATTGAGAAGAGGTTCACAAAGATAGAGTTTTTAGCATGTACCTAGAATTCAGAATGAGTTTGCCGATGCATTGGCCACTTTGTCATCTATGATACAGCATCCGGACAAGAACTTCATTGATCCCATCCCAGTAAAGGTCCACAATCAACCGGCTTATTGTGCTCACGTTGAGGAAGAGACAGATGGAAAGCCTTGGTTCCATGACATCAAGGAGTATTTGGCGAAAGGAGAATATCCGGAACATGCAAACCCCACCCAGAAATGCACGCTTCGGAGATTGTCCAATCACTTCTTTCACAGCGGAGGAAACTTGTTTAGAAGAACTCCCGATTTGGGATTGCTAAGATGTGTCGACGCAAAAGAAGCTTCTAAGCTACTTGAGGAGATACATGCTGGGACCTGCAGCCCGCATATGAATGGTTTTATCTTGGCCAAGAAGATACTCAGGGCCGGCTACTTTTGGATGACCATGGAAACAGACTGTGTCCAGTATGTACGCAAATGCTACCAATGTCAAGTGCATGCCGATATGATAAAAGTGCCACCGAATGAGCTCAACGCAACAAGCTCTCCTTCGCCATTCGCCGCTTGGGGAATGGATGTCATTGGTCCGATTGGGCCCACTGCTTTAAGCAGACATAGGTTTATTCTGGTAGCCATTGATTACTTCACAAAATGGGTAGAGGCTGCATCTTACAAAGCTGTAACCAAGAAAGTCATCGCAGACTTTGTCAAAGACCGTATTTTTTGCCGGTTCGGAGTTCCCGAGTCCATTGTCACTGATAATGCCGCCAACGTCAACAGTGATTTGATGAAAGCCATGTGTGAAACTTTCAAAATCAAGCACAAGAATTCCACAGCCTATAGACCTCAGATGAATAGAGTCGTAGAAGCCGCCAACAAAAACATCAAAAAAATACTAAGAAAGATGGTAGAAAACCACAAACAATGGCACGAGAAGCTACCTTTTGCTCTATTGGGATACCGCACTACAGTTCGCACGTCAACCGGAGTAACTCCCTACATGTTGGTTTACGGCACCGAAGCTGTCATCCCAGTCGAGGTAGAAATTCCATCTTTAAGGATTATACAGGAAGCCGAACTCAGCGATGCAGAATGGATAAGAAGCTGCAATGAACAATTGGACCTTATCGATGGAAAGAGGATGAACGCAGTGTGTCACGGTCAGCTTTACCAGAATAGAATGTCCAGAGCTTTCAACAAAAGGGTCAAACCAAGACAATTTGCACCAAGACAGCCGGTGCTAAAGAAGATCTTCCCATATCAAGATGAAGCCAAAGGGAAATTCTCTCCCAACTGGCAAGGTCCTTACATGGTTCACAGGGTGCTGACAGGAGGAGCACTCATACTTGCAGAAATGGACGGAGAAATTTTGCCAAAACCAATCAATTCAGATGCACTCAAAAGATACTATGCTTAGATTATTTGCATTTCCTCATCGGTTGTAATTGAACTACGCTTGACCTAATTCCCGTTTAAGAGGGGATACGTAGGCAGCCTTATGGGTTTGGTCATATCATAATAAAATGTCCATCCCCCACCCCACCCCCAAGATCAGAATCTGGGGCAGAATTTTGAGGAGGACCCTCAAAATTCCGGAACAAGTCCAGCCAACTCCAACATATGTCAGACACTCAGAAATTGATTAAGAAATAGGGGCAGAATTTTGAGAAGGATTCTCAAAATTCCGAAGGAGGTTCAACAAGGCTCATTACTCGCAAGCGGCCGAAGGATTATCTACCAACGTGGGTAGAATTTTGAGGAGAACCCTCAAAATTCTAACATGAGAAAGTTGCAGTGTCTCTGAAATGTGTTACAGTCACTAGTTCATCTAAA
>NW_017672014.1:222439-226392 GCF_001879085.1 Nicotiana attenuata
CCCTAATTTCCCAATTCTAGGCTTTAATTTCCACATATTTCATGATTAAACAAGTAAGAATCAACATAGGATCGAGTATTGAGTTTACAAATCTTACCTCCAGGTGTTATATCTTGAATCCCTCTTCAAATCCTCTCAAAAAGCTCCAAAATCGCCCAAAAATGGTGAAAGATAGCTTCAAAATCGCGGACAATGGCTATTTAAACATTCTGCCCAGGCATCAAAAACCTTCTTCGCGAACGCGGTCAAAGCCTCGCATTCGCGAAGCACAAAATTACTTTGACCAAGTTTCCTCTTTCGCGATCGCGACCAACCAACCGCGAACGCGATGCTTTACCCTGACAGGCCTTCGCGATCGCGTTACACCAACCGCGAACGCGGTGAATGAAATGCCTCAGACCTAGCTGACCACTCTTCCTCTACGCGAACGCGGAACATACCTTGCCCGGATGATAAAGAATGGTGATGTCATAATCCTTCAGTAACTCAAGCTATCTACGCTGTTTCAAATTGAGATCTCTTTGCTTGAACAAATGTTGTAAGCTGCGATGATCAGTATAAACCTCACATGATACCCCATACAGATAATGCCTTCATATCTTATCAGCATGAACAATCGCGACCAACTCCAAATCATGCACCGGGTAATTCTTCTCATGAATTTTTAACTGACGTGAAGCATATGCAATAACTCGCCCCTCCTACATCAAGACACAACCCAACCTAACGCGGGAAGTGTCGCAATAAACTGTGTACATTCTCGAACCGGAAGGCAACACTAGAAGTGATGCTGTGGTCAAAGCTGTCTTGAGCTTCTGAAAGCTCGTCTCACAATCATCGGGCAACACAATGGAGCACCCTTCTGGGTCAATCTAGTCAATGGTGCCGCAATGGATGAAAAGCCCTGCACAAACCGGCGATAATAACCTGCTAACCCCAGGAAACTCCTGATCTCAGTCACTGAAGTGGGACGTTGCCAACTCTGAACTGCCTCAATCTTCTTGGGATCCACCTTAATACCCTCTCCTGATACAACATGTCCAAGAATGCCACATACTATAGCCAAAACTCACACTTGGAGAACTTAGCATACAACTTCTATTCTCGCAATGTCTGAAGCACCACTCTCAAATGCTGCTCGTGCTCCCCCAGGCTACATGAGTAAACCAAGATGTCATCAATGAAGACGATAACAAAAGAATTAATATAAAGCCTGAATATCCAGTTCATCAAATCGATAAACGCCGCTGGGGCATTAGTCAAACCGAAGGACATCACTAGAAACTCATAATGGCCATATCTAGAACGGAAAGCAGTCTTCGAACATCTGAGTCCCAAATCTTCAACTGATGGTACCCTGATCTCAAGTCGATCTTAGAAAACACCCTAGCACCCTAAAACTGGTCAAACAAATTATCGATACGCGGCAACGGGTACTTGTTCTTGATAGTAATTTTGTTCAACTGGGGGTAATCAATGCACATCCGCATAGTCCCATCTTTCTTCTTCACAAGTAACACTGGTGCACCCCAATGTAATACACTTGGTCTGACAAACCCCTTTGCTAATAACTCCTCAAGCTGCTCCTTAAACTCTTTCGGAGCCATATGGTACGGTGGGATAGATATAGGCTGGGTACCTGGAGCCAAATCAATACTGAAATCAATATCACGATCTGGCGGCATGCCTGGAAGGTCAGAAGGAAACACATTGGCAAATTCCCGGACTACTGGCACTGAATCAATCGTCGAAGACTCTGTGGTGGTGTCCCAAACATATGCTAGATACGCCAAACAACCCTTCTCGACCAGATGTCGAGCCTTCAGAAAGGAGATGACCCGATTAGATGTACTAACGGAGGAACCCTTCCTTTCTAATCTCGGCGACTCTGGAATCGCTAAAGTAACAGTCTTGCCTTGACAATCAAGGATGGCATGATATGGGGATAACCAATTCATCCCCAGGATGACCTCAAAGTCAATCATATCAAGTAACAAGAGGTCCTCTCTAGTCTCGTAACCACAGAATGTAACCACATATGACTGGTAGATGCGATCCACAACTACAGAATTGCCCACAAGAGTGGACACATAAATAGGAGTACCCAAAGAATCACGAGGAAAATCCAGGAAATGAGCAAATAGAGATGACACATATGAATAGGTAGACCCTTGATCAAATAATACCGAAGCATCCCTATCGCATACAGAAATAATACCTGTAATCACGGCATCTGAGGCTACTGCATCTGGTCTGCTGGAAAAACATAGAATCTAGCTAGAGCGTCGGTTCACTGGCCTCCGCCTGGCTAAACAATAGCTGGCTGACCTCCCTCTGCCTGGCCTCCACCTCTAGGATGGCCCCTACCTGCATGTCCTCCGCCTCTGGGCGGTCGGAAGGCTGGTTCTGAAATCATAGGTTAATGACCGTACTGTACTGCCTTTCCTCGAAGTTTGGGAAAAAATCTCTTCATGTGACTCGGATCCCCACACTCGTAACAACCCTGCGGTTCCATAGACTGGTGTCCCAAGGTCAGACCCTGATGGCCTGAATACCCACTAAAAGAACCTTGGATGGTTGGTGGACGGTATGAACTCTCTAGCATGACATTGAAGTAGGCACTTGAGGAACCTTGATGAATTGGTGGGCGATAAGAACTCTCCGGCATAGCACTGAAATAGGGTCGTGTTGGAGCATCCCGAGGAGGAGGTGGTGGTGGTGGTGGTGCTGGATATGTGGGCCTGCTAGGCTGACCCCTCCCAAACTGACCTCTGCCCCTAGTTGGGACACCTCTAAACTCTCCCATGAATCGGGTCCTCTTGTCCTACTGCATCTACTCTCTACCCCTCTAGCAGTAGCCCTCAATCCTCCGAGCAATCTCTACCACTAGCTGATAATCAGTACCTATCTCAACCTCCCTGGCCATGCTAGACCGAATACTGGGGTGTAACCCCGTAACAAATCTCCGCACTCTCTCTGCGTCCGTAGAAAGTATCATAAGTGTGTGGTGAGACAACTCAAAAAATCTCGCCTCACAATCGGTCACAGACATCTGACCCTGCTCGAGCTGCTCAAACTGACACCGCAACTCTTCCCTCTGAGAGGGTGGAATATACATGTCCAATAGAAGCCGTGTAAACTGATCCTAAGTCATGGGAGGAGAACTCATTGGTCTGCCAAGAAGGAGAGATAGCCACCATCTACGGGTCATGCCCTCCAGATGGAAAGCAATGAAGTCTACTCCATGGGACTCCAATATCCTCATGTTGTGGAGTCTGTCCCTGCACCGATCAATGAAGTCCTGGGGGTCCTTATGCCCGTTCACCCCCGAAGAGTAGGAGGGTGTAGCCTAGTCCATCTGTCCAGTAGATTCTGCGGATCGCCGTCTATAGTTGGTCTAGGCTCAGGTGCTGCTGCGGCAACTGGCTGGGCCCGGCCCACGGGTAGTGTACCCGAAGTCCGATATACTACAGTTGTATGCCCAGGAGGCTAAGCAGTAGGGGTTTGTGCTCCCCCTCCTGCCTGAGATGTGGCTGGGTCTTTTGGAAATAAACCAGCGTGAGTCATAGTATCCATGAACCGTAGCATACGGCCCATGACATCTTGAAAGCCTGGTCCCGTCATGAAATCTATCGGGGCTGGCTCTGGAACAGGCACCTCGCCCTGCTCCTCGATAACGGGATCCTCCACTGGATCCGCTGGTGGTGCTACTGGGGCAGCTCTGGGACGCCCTCGTCCCTTACCTCGGGTTGGTTTCCTCCCCCAGCCTCTGCCTCAGCCTCTAGCAATGGGGGGAGCAGCCCTTCCCGGGTCTGGAACGCCCACATGCTGTGCATTTTTGTTGCACAGGTTTATGTGCGACTAGTGGCTTAGTGGCATAGTGACATGGTTGATACGGAGACTTAGGTGAGTTGCACTTATCGAGACGACCCGCAGCCAGCGGAGTCTCCTTC
>NW_017672015.1:0-37209 GCF_001879085.1 Nicotiana attenuata
AAAATGGAAGATTTGAGCAACGTCAGAAAGGAGAGTTCAGTTGAAAAGGTAGAAACTTCTCAGGGTATTCAGGTTTCCAAGGAAAGTGCCTCCCAGCTCGAACAGAAGTTATTGAAATTTCAGGAAGAACTGGACCAAGTTCGGAACTTGGCAAGCTTGTCATTTTCCCTCACTACCCCAGATGTCAACTTCCCCAACACTCAAAATCCCACACCTCCTCAAAATATCCCGAAACCACAAAACTAATCCATTCCCCATCACCACTGTAACACATGCCACACTTCAAGCAACACCCCACTGCTCATCCCTAAACCACTAAACTCCACAAATAATCATCACCACAACACCCCCATCTATGTGGAAACCATACCACACCCCGTTCAGCCCGCCTCGAGCACACCTGAGTCTGATGACAAAGACTCTCTTATCAGGAATCTGGCCGCAGAACTTAAGAAGCTGACTAGCCGAGTTCAGGGTGTTGAAAGAAGCAAGGGGATCGAGGGACTGAATTACGAAGACCTTTGCATTCAACCAGATGTCGAACTACCCGAGGGGTACAAACCTCCCAAGTTCGAGATGATCGATGGCACCGGGGATCCCAGAGTTCATTTAAGGACATACTACGACAAACTGGTCGGAGTAGGAAAGGATGAAAAGGTTCGCATGAAGCTCTTTATGAGGAGTCTAAAAGGGGATGCTCTATCTTGGTACATTAGCCAAGACCCAAAGAAGTGGTCCAATTGGATAAGTATGGCGTCCGATTTCATGGACAGGTTCAGATTCAACACGGAGAATGCACTAGATGTGTTCTACATCCAGAACTTGAAAAAGAAACCCACGGAGACATTCCGCGAGTATGCTACTCGTTGGAGATCAGAAGCCGCTAGGTCAGGCCGGCTTTAGAAGAGGAACAAATGAACAGGTTTTTTGTCCGGGCCCAAGACCCACAATACTACGAAAGGTTGATGTTGATCGAAGGCCAGAAATTTTCCGACATCATCAAGCTAGGGGAGAGGATCGAGGAAGGTATCAAAAGTGGTATGGTCACTAACTTTGAAGCATTACAGGCTACCAACAAGAATCGACAGTATGGTGGCACATCCAAGAGAAGGGATGTGGGTGCCGTGATGGTTGCACAGAGAACAAAATCCCCAATAAAATACCAAACCTACCCAATACCCCCTCCTACATATCAACCTACCTCAAATTACCAAGCACTTTTGCCCTCTTACCAAGCTCCACCACCTACTTACCAATCATATCCACCTCCCGTATATCAGCCTACTTTACCCAAATACTCCCAACCTGCACACGTCTACCAAGCCTACAACACCCAACAAGCTCACTATCAATCACCTCGCCAAAATTTCCCCAGACCCCGACCAAACTTCGACCGCAGACCTCCCAAACAATACACCGCCATTGTCGAGCCAATCGACCAACTGTATGAAAGGCTTAAAGATGCTGGTTACGTCACCCCTATCCCTGCCATAACCCCAGAAAATCCTTCCCAATGGATCAACCCAAACAAAACCTGTGCATACCATTCCGGCATGAAGGGGCATACCATTGACGAGTGCCGCTTTCTGAAGGATAAGATCCAGGCTCTAATTGACAACAAGATCATCGTGGCAAAGGAGCCTGCTCCGAATGTCCGCAACAACCCTCTACCAGACCACAAGGGTGGAGGTGTTCACATGATTGAGATACAAGATGATTGGGACCCCAAAGGATCGATCGGATTGATCGCTGAAGATGACAAGCCCAAGAAACCAACAAGTCACACTTAATCCGATTGTAGTCCAGATCCAGCCTTCTGGAGACACTGAAGTGAACATGTCCATACCACTCGAGTTCGAATCACCTTCTTCTGCAAAGACGCCAGGACCAATTGAGGTCAAGTTTGGGTCCCCAAAGGCACCTACGCCATTTGAAGTTGTTGTGTTACCTTCCAAAGCAAGGGTACCCATCCCAGTGGCAATGACAGCCATAGCACCATTCTATACGAAGGCCATCCCTTGGGATTACACAATCGAGGCAAGGAGAAAAGGAAAAGCCAAAACCGGAGAAGCAGTTGCGGCGCAAGGTATGACAAGAACCGGCAGGGTCTATACTCTGGAACATTTAGCTGAATCAAGTAAGCAGGCCTCTGGACGGCCTACCGAAACTGGGCTTGACGATCTCTGGAGGAGAATACAAGCAAAGGAGTACTCACTCATTGATCAACTAAATAAAACACCGGCACAGATCTCCATCCTAGATCTACTGCAAAGCTCCGATGCACATAAGAATGCCTTGTTGAAGATACTGAGTGAGGCATATGTACCCAGCAACATAACTGGAGGAGAAATGGCAAACATAGTAGGGCAAGTGTTGGAGAGTCACAAAATCACTTTCCACAAAGATGAGCTGCCACCGGAAGGGCTAAGCCACAACAAAGCATTGCACATCACTGTGCAGTGCGAGGATTATTTCATCACCAGAATTCTGATTGACGGAGGGTCCAGCCTCAACATTTGTCCCTTGGTGACTCTCAGAACATTGGGAAAGAGCCTGCATGAGATCAAGGATGGAGCCATCAATGTCAAAGCTTTCGATGGTTCCCAAAGGTCCACTATTGGGGAAATCAGTTTGTGTTTACAAATGGGACCGACTTGGTTCGACGTTGACTTTCAAGTGATAGACATCCCAGCATCTTACAACTTGCTATTGGGACGGCCATGGATTCATGCCGCTGGAGCTGTAGCATCAACCCTGCATCAGGCAGTGAAGTTTGAGTGGAATCACCAAGAGGTGATTATCATGGCGACGGTAGCAATCCCATATACAGCCGTCAGACCATCCCGGCAATCGGAGGAAGAAGGAAGATAGGCGGAGAAACCTACCACCACATTGAGCGAGTCAACGCCGTCGACAAAGACAAATGGTGGGACAACAGAATTGAAAGCATACTGAATTGGAGCGGGTATGAACCTGGCAAAGGACTTGGCAAAAACCTCCAAGGAATCGCTAAGCCTATTAAGCTCAAGAAGCATGGTACCACCTTCGGGTTGGGGTATAAGTATACCTGGGAAGAACTCAAGGACTGGTCGCCACCATGGCGCGGCCCTTACTATCCATGCAATACCCCGTCTGGAGCAGACTTTTCAACCAGCCGAAGTCATTTATGGGTCGGAAGAAGAGGAAGCATTAGCAGCAATGAGGAACTTGTTCCTGGAGGATGATAATATGGACTGTTGTGTCATTTTCGAGGGGAGGGGGAGGAAGGCCCTTCCATACAAGCCGTGAGCCGAGGAGCACGCCTCAACAATTGGTCCATCAGAACCACCAGGGCCCGGAAAGCTTCGGGGTAGCAAGGCTGAACAAAGCACCATGCATCATCTTTATTTTTTCGCTAGCTGACTTTCTTTCCGCATTTTAATTTTGAAATAAGAGCTCCAATGTTCAAAACAATTACGAAATTTATCAAAGCATTTCAGTTTCTTATAAATCTTGCTCTTATTACTTTTTATCATTTACTTTATTTTACACAGCATTGCTATTACTTATCTTGATGAACCGACGATTGTGACATGCAACGAGACAACGCAACAAACGGATATAGACTCCGAAGAAGATGATATACCAGAAGAGATTGTTAAAGAAGTTGAGGATTTTGAGAATAGACCTAAGTCTAACTTAGACGAAACTGAGGTTGTCAACTTGGGAGATGCAGAGAATGTCAAAGAAACGCGCATCAGTGTTCATCTGTCACCATCAGAGAAGAAAGAGTACACGGAATTTCTAAGGGAATATGAGGACATATTCGCCTGGTCGTATGATGATATGACCGGTCTCAGTACATCTATTGTAGCTCACAAACTGCCGACCGATCCGACATGTCCACCGGTAAAACAGAAGCTCAGAAAGTTCAAACCCGACATGAGTTTGAAAATCAAGGAAGAAGTCACCAAGCAAGTCAAAGCCAAGGTTCTCAGGGTAGTAGAGTATCCAACATGGTTAGCCAACATCGTGCCAGTACCGAAGAAGGACGGGAAGGTTAGAGTCTGTGTCGACTACCGGGACCTCAACCGGGCCAGTCCAAAAGACGACTTCCCCTTGCCAAACATACACATTCTAATTGACAACTGCGCCAAGCATGAACTACAGTCGTTCGTCGATTGTTTTGCTGGGTATCATCAGATATGGATGGATGAGGAAGACGCGGAGAAAACGGCTTTCATTACGCCGTGGGGGATGTATTGTTACAAGATGATGCCGTTTGGGTTAAAGAATGCTGGGGCCACCTACATGAGGGCCATGACTACTATTTTCCATGACATGATACACAAAGAGATCGAGGTGTATGTAGACGACGTCATCATCAAATCCAAGAGAGCCGCTGACCACATGGAAGATCTGAGAAAGTTCTTCAACAGACTGAGAAGGTACAATCTGAAGTTGAATCCCGCCAAGTGTGCATTCGGGGTTCCTGCTGGAAAGCTACTGGGGTTCATCGTAAGTCGCCGAGGAATAGAACTGGATCCGTCAAAGGTCAAAGCCATCCAAGAATTGCCACCACCAAAGAACAAGAAAGAGGTTATGAGTTTCTTGGGGAGACTTAACTACATCAGCCGGTTCATAGCTCAGTCCACTGTCATTTGTGAACCGATCTTTAAGATGTTAAAGAAGGACGCCGCTACCAAATGGACTGATGATTGTCAGAAAGCCTTCGACAGAATCAAAGAATACCTGTCAACGCCGCCAGTTTTGGTCCCGCCCGAACCAGGTAGACCCCTATTGCTCTACCTTGCGGTATTGGATGGAGCGTTCGGTTGTGTTCTGGGGCAACATGACGAAACGGGGAGAAAGGAGCAGGCCATCTACTACCTTAGCAAGAAGTTCACCCCGTACGAGGCCCGGTATTCTCTGTTAGAACGCACCTGTTGTGCTCTGACTTGGGTAGCTCAGAAACTGAGGCACTATTTCTGTGCCTATACTACTTATCTCATATCAAGAATGGATCCGCTGAAGTACATCTTTCAAAAGCCCATGCCCACTGGCAAGCTGGCCAAGTGGCAGATCCTGTTGAGTGAATTTGACATTGTCTATGTGACTCAGAAAGCAATCAAGGGACAGGCATTGGCGGATCATCTTGCTGAAAATCCCGTGGACGGAGAATACGAACCCCTAAAAACGTATTTTCCTGATGAGGAGGTATCCTTCATAGGAGAAGACATTGCAGAACCCTATGATGGTTGGAGAATGTTTTTCGACGGAGCAGCAAACTTCAAAGGAGTTGGCATAGGAGCAGTCCTAGTATCAGAAACCGACCAGCATTATCCGGTGTCTGCCAAGCTCAGGTTCCCGTGCACCAACAACATGGCCGAGTACGAAGCCTGCATCTTAGGGCTCAAGCTGGCCATTGACATGAACATTCAGGAACTGCTAGTGATCGGGGATTCAGACTTGCTCATACATCAGGTCCGAGAAGAATGGGCAACCAAGAATTCCAAGATACTCCCCTATCTGCATCATGTACAGGAGTTAAGGAAGAGATTCACAAAGACAGAGTTTCAGCATGTCCCCAGAGTACAGAATGAGTTTGCCGACGCATTGGCTACCCTAGCATCTATGATTCAGCATCCAGATAAGAACTTCATAGATCCCATTCCGGTGAAGATTCACGATCAGCCAGCTTATGTGCTCATGTCGAGGAAGAAGCAGATGGAAAGCCTTGGTTTCATGATATCAAGGAATATTTGGCAACAGGAGAATATCCAGAACTTGCAAACACTACTCAGAAGCGCACACTTCGAAGGTTATCCAATCACTTCTTTCACAGTGGAGGAATCCTGTATAGAAGGACTCCAGATTTGGGGTTGTTAAGGTGTGTCGAAGCAAAGGAAGCATCCAGGCTATTGGAGGAAATTCATGCAGGGACTTGCGGTCCACATATGAACGGCTTTGTCTTAGCCCAAGAAAATACTCCAAGCAGGTTATTTTTGGATGACTATGGAGACGGACTGCATCCAGTATGTCCGAAAGTGCCATCGCTGTCAGATACATGCAGACGTGATAAAGGTGCCTCCAAATGAGCTTACTGCAACGAGCTCGCCATAGCCGTTCGCCGCTTGGGGAATGGATGTTATCGGACCAATTGAACCTGCCGCATCAAACGGGCACGGGTTTATCCTAGTAGCAATGGATTATTTCACCAAATGGGTTGAAGCAGCATCTTACAAAGCAGTGACCAAGAAAGTCGTGGCAGACTTTGTCCGCGACCGTATCATTTGTCGATTCGGCATCCCAGAATCAATCATTACCGATAATGGTTCCAATCTCAACAGTGACCTGATGAATGCAATGTGTGAAACATTCAAGATCAAACACAAGAATTTCACAGCTTACAGACCGCAGATAAATGGAGTTGTAGAAGCCGCCAACAAGAATATCAAGAAGATACTAAGGAAAATGATAGAGAAGCATAAGCAGTGGCATGAGAAGTTATCATTTGCTTTGTTGGGGTACCGTACCACAGTTCGCACATCGACCGGGGCAACTCCCTATATGCTGGTTTATGGTACAGAGGCGGTCATTCCCGCCGAGGTAGAAATTCCTTCCCTGAGGATCATACAGGAAGCAGAACTCGATGACGCAGAATGGGTAAAGAGTCGCTACGAGCAGTTAGCCCTCATTGATGGAAAAAGAATGAACGCAGTTTGTCATGGTCAACTTTATCAGAATAGAATGTCCAGAGCCTTCAACAAAAGAGTCAAGCCAAGACAATTCACACCAGGACAGCTGGTATTGAAGAAGATTTTTCCACATCAAGTGAGGCCAAAAGGAAATTCTCTCCCAGCTGGCAGGGTCCGTACATGGTTCACTGGGTTCAAACAGGGGGAGCCCTCATACTCACAGAAATGGACGGAGAAGTTTGGCCAAAACCAATCAACTCAGATGCAGTCAAGCGATACTATGCGTAACCATTTATGATACCGTTATGTAATTTAAACTACGTCTGACCTGATTCCCGTTTGTGAGGGGATACGTAGGCAGCCTTATGGGTTTGGTCACAATTCAATAAAATTTTTATCACCCCCGATATTGGAAACTGGGGAAGAATTTTGAGGAGGACCCTCAAAATTCCAATGTTGGTTTTCAGCCATTTATCGCACGCAGCCATTAGAGGCACCAGCCCAGTAAACTGGGGCAGAATTTTGAGGAGGACCCTCAAAATTCCGGAGTGAGAGAGGTTGCAATGTCTTGAACCGCGTCGTAGTCGTCGGTTCATCTAAAGAAAACTATTTTCAATTATGTATTTACGTTATATTTTTTACTAAGTCATGCATGACTATTATCAAATTGCTTTGTTTAGCAATATTACCCCAACGATACACAACGCCAAGCAGGACAAGCGAAGTCCACGGGGAATATGAACTAACCTCCCCCCTCTACAAAACTTACGATTTTTCTTTGGATGCAGGTACCCAAGTCACAAATCAACCTTCACACCTACTCACAATTGCTATCCATACATGATATCCCCATCAGCCACAATATCGCGATCAGCTATCAGCTAAGAGATTTTACTACCATTCGTCTTTTACTTTCTGCATTGCATAAGGCTACTATTCTGCCTTCCGAGACTAAGCTCTGTCTCCATCTGCATTCTCTGCATTGCATAAGGCTACTATTCTGCCTTCCGAGGTTAATCTCTACCTCCACCTGCATTTTGTGCATTGCATAAGGCTACTATTCTGCCTTCCGAGACTAAGCTCTGTCTCCATCTGCATTTTCTTGCATTGCATAATGCTACCATTCTGCCTTCCGAGGTTAAGCTCTACCTCCATCTGCGTGGCTGAAATATCGCCACCTTTATTTAAATTTCGCATCGGCTGAAATATCGCCACTTCATTCCGCATCGGCTGAAATATCGCCACTTCATTTAAATTTCGCATCGGCTGAAATATCGCCACTTCGTCCTGTATCGGCTGAAAGATCGCCATTTGTATTTACATTCCGCATCGGCTGAAATATCGCCACTTCATTTAAATTTTGCACGGCTGAAATATCGCCACTTCATTTAAGTCTTGCATCGACTGAAAGATCGCCAAATTCCGCATTTCATGGGCTGAAAGATCGCCAAACTGTCCAAAGGCATCATTGTTCGGAGGCACCATTTTCATAGCCCGAGAACGCCATGCCATGGCCTGAGGACCCCATTTATCTTTCGCATATCATTATTCAAAGGCATCATAGTTCGGAGGCATCATTCTCATTGCCCGAGAACATCATTTCATAGCCTACGAATCCTTTATTATACGCTTCATGGCCCAGGACGTCATCCTAACCGTCCAAAGACAACATTCATGGTCCAACGGGAGCTTGCATCACGTTTAAATTTATGCACAATATATGTTCGTATTGCTCATTTGCAGGTAAACTGGCTAGCAACGACCGTATCAACAGGAGCGATCCTGCTCCAGTTCCCGCAGCCTATTAGATTCTGACCATCTTTCCCGACCTGAACATCGCGTCCGTTTTTTCGAAAATCTCCATCGGCATGTTCCACCGACGGATCCTAAACTACATATGGCCTGATTCCTGTAAGACTAGGGATATGTAGGCAGCTCAGGAACCAGAGCTCGGTCAAACCTCTTCAACTTGTTTCGTTCGGTCAAATTGGCCATCATATCTTTACCCGACAACTCTTTCATCCTTCCCACGTAAAGAGGGGCAGCTGTTGATACCTAATTTTTCCCTATGTAATTTTTATATACAAAAATACTCTCAAAACAGCATATATATGCATATATAAGCATATCTAAGTGTTCTGGCATTTTTCCTAATTTTTAAAGATTTTTAAATCAATTAATTATCCATTTTAGCAGTACAAAAATCAATAATTATTCCTCAAATTATCATTTTGGTGACTAATATATTTTATCCTCATATTTATACAAAAATATAGCTAAGGTAATTTTTGCACATTTTTTACAAATTTATTGAGTATTTTAAAATTAAATTGCACATAATTGCAATTCTAGCCTATTTTAAGATTAATTGCATTTATAATTACAAATTTTGATTCCAGTATTTTTAGTTTAATATTTACATATTAGTAATTAGTTTAGTACTTTTAATTTGTTTTCAGAAATTGTTTTACTATTTTTATAAAATAAAAAGGAGAAAAATGGCTATTTAAATACTAGCCCTAATCATTTCAATTTTAGCCTAAATTTGCCCCCCAATTAAACCCAATTTAAAACCCCATCACCCGGCCCAAATCCTAAGTTCACCCGACCCACGACCCACTCAAATAACCCGCCCGGACCTTTTCTTTTAATCCCAACCGTTGATCTAACAGATCAACGGCTCACACTCACTCTTTCCTTTTTAATTGATCAAACCCCACCAACCCTAACTCATTTTTCAATTATCCGCCGCCCCTGAAACCCTCCTCTCTCTCAAACACTCTCGAACCTTCTCTAACCCTAGCCACCTCCGCCCTGAAATCCACCGGAATCCATGGCGTTCCAGGCCATGGATGACTTGTGCTCACCCTTTCTCACCATTAGACCTAAGATGTTCGATGATTTGAAGCCCGCCTATGATGGTTCTCTTCAAGACCTTCTCAGATTTGTAGATCTATGGCTTCTCCGGCCATTACTCCGTCGTATTCAGGCAATATGAGTCTTTTCGACTCAAGATCTGACTTTCCTCAAGACCTTTCTCATTTCTAGGGTTTTCTCTACAACCCTAAGCTGTTCGAGGTTCTTTACTTGCTTATTCTCTTAGATCAGAAACATGCCTGGGCTCTATTTGACATTTTTAAGGTTTTCCCTAAATTTCTTTTTCAAAAATTATTCAATTTCAATTTTAGGGTTTCCGAAAAGTTCCTTCAAATATCTTTCTGATTCTTCCTGTTCTTTCTATACGTGTGTTTTTCTGTGTTATGCTCGTATGTTTTCCTTTTACTACGCATGAGTTCGCTCTCTTTTTTCTTTTCTATTATGCATGACTCGTCTATTTTCGTTGTTATTCCTGTACTCGCATGATAATCCGTGTTGTTTTACTTAGGCTTTGCTATATGTGTTTATGGTTGAGTTCTTTGGTTTTGTTCACTTTAGTGAACTCTATTTGCGTTCCTCTTAAGCACATTTCATCTACTTCGTCTAAGACTCGTATCATCTCTTTCTTCTGAAGCTTGTTTAAATTCCAGTTTTCTCAAGCATGTTCTCATGACTTTGAATCAGTGTTCTTTCTATCGTGTGTGTTCGTCTCTCGTTAAGTCTTTGGAAAAGACTTCTGAGCCTCTTTCAAAGACCTGTTTTCTCACCTCTATTGTCTGACTCAATTTTCAACCCTAGGATTTGGGGGGTTTTCTTTGGGTAAATGGTATTTAGGTTCCACGTTGGGACCCTAGGCTTTCAGACTCACAATGAGTCTGTAACTGAACTTGAATTCCTTTTTGCTTGTAACTCTAAGGCTTTCAATGATAGACTCTTTTTCCTAAATAACATAACAGTTCCTTTTGATTGATCTGTATGCTTTATATATGAGAAAATCCCTCTTTCAAAAAGGTTTTCACCATCTAAGTGATTGATTCTGAAATCCATTTAATAAGGCTGATGGATTGTCATTGATTTTTCTTTGATTGAATCTCCTTTACCTTTCTTGACTTGATTCAATCAAATTGAACTGGTAATTTTAGTGTCAGGACTGTTTGATTGATTCCCTTGCCATATCTGGCACAAACCGTGTACTGTGGACTGTTTTCTTTAAATAAGTTCTGTGTATTTACCCCTTTTGTGCTACTTTGAAAGGTTTTACGTAAAACTTCTTTCCTTAACTGGTTTTTACCCGTTGAAATCAGAATCCCTTAACCAAAGGGAGACTGATTTCAATAATATTTCCTTGCCTTTCTTGCTTGCTTTCTGCACTATAAAAGGGACCTTACCTTGCATCTTACTAGAACATCTTACGACTTCTTTCTTCACACAACCCTCACACCACTAGTCTTTAAAATGCGGGCACACTTGCAACTCTGTTTTGAATTCAATACTCTGCTTTGCTTGGTATCTTTTGGAACTGCTTTGCTTACAATTTGGCTTTTCAAGACTACTGTTTTTACTTGTTTCCTCTGATACTGGTATGATTTAATTTTTGCCTCACCTCTATGGTTTACTTTATAGTTTCAGCATTCTTGTTCACTTTACTGTGCATGTTCAGTGATTAAATTATGTATGTTCTTTCCCTGTATCTGTTTCTATTGTGAATCCCTACCCTTATCTTCCTCTATGTGTCTGAGTTAAGGTTTTGGCTTGGCAGTATCCAAGTTACTGCTCAGGCCTGAACTTGATCTTCAATAGATCCTAACTCCTAAGATGTGGCTAACAGGCTGGTCAGGGGTATGCCAACATTCCCAATTGCTGGGCATGACCACCGGCCTGCCATGGCCTTCCTAATTCACTCTCTATGCACCTATACTTACTCTTAGACTCTAAGTTATGCCCCCCTCCTATGAGCCTTGCTTTGGGACCTTGAATTCCCTCTGAACTGGGACATTTGAGGGCTGGCCCTTCCACACTGCACCATAATCTTAATTCTGCAATGTAATTGGGTGTAAGCATTGCCTGGAGTTCATGAAGCTCTTTGGAACTTTGACACACCCAAAGGATGAGAAAGGCTTTTGAAAATCTGATCCTGGAAGTTGGTTTAGCTCATATTGTTGGACTTTGAGTCTGAATTAGGCTATTTGGTTGTAGCTGGAACTTCTGATGTAACTTTTCTTTCTTTTGATTCATTCGGGTCTGTAATAATTTGTAATAACTATTGGGGATGGTTAGTGGAAAGGGATGGGGATAAATGTATGAAAGAGGGTAGAAAATATGCCTATAGGTTATTTATTTCTACATTCTCATCTCAGAAAACATGCCTATAGGTTATTTATTTCCGCATTCTCATCTTAGAAAACATGCCTATAGGTTATTTCTTTCTGTATTCTCATTCTAGAAATCATGCCTATAGGTTATTTCTGTATTCTCATTCTAGAACTCATGCCTATAAGTTTCTGCACTTCTGCATATACATGTCATTAGGCAACCAATCATAGGCTTAATAATAATCAATTGCATTCTAGAGACCATGCCTATAAGACTCTTGTATCTCTGTAATCGTTTTAAAACCAATAACGCCTAGAAATCATGCCTATAGGAATAATCAACTGAATCAACTTTGAGTCTGAAACCAGTCATAAGGTCGTTTAAAAACCTGCAGATCTTTTGTTTGTAACACTATTGATCCCTTTCTTTAAAATCAGTACGCTCTGTTAGATACCATGCCTATAGGTCTCACTTAGGCAAACCATCAGGTAATTAATTAACTGTGTCAGCTTTGATAACTACAACCAGACAAGGCTAATTCGGACTCCTCACCTGAGAAATATGTGATAAATCAGCCTGTCCTAACGCTTTTAAATTTAATTCAGACCACAACCAGTATTTGAAGTCATGCTATACAATCTGCTCTTTTAAGTGAGGAGGCCTATTTGAGCCTTAATTGCTATTTGCTCTTCCCCTAACTGCTTATGTGTTCTTGTTTGTCGCCTTAGACTTTTTATCCTTTTAAACTCTGAAAAGCCCCAATTCCCTTCCCTTTTAGGATTAGTAGTCTCAATGCCTCCGAGTCTGATAGGATCGGGATGGGTAATAGCATGCAATAAGTAACGACACTATTCCGCGCTTTAATACCTTAAACGGGGTGGGAAAGGGTAGACATGGAGATGATGATCACGTGATAACACCACGCGTATAATTGGTTACCGAGTGTTGCGTGGATGATCCATGTTATTTATAAACCTCGGATCCCCCTCCCTCCATATGTGCTTATGTCAGTTTTCCAGTTCTTTAAACTTTGTATTTCACTTTAATTCAAAGCTCTTTGGAATTTCCAGCTCTGTTTTCTTTTTTAAACTTCCGCCCATTTTACTTCTTTGTCTGATTATTTGCATTCGTTACTTGACCCCCATTTTTCTGCACTTATACATTCTTTTAAACGAACATGAAACCATCTATTCCCTAACTTTAGCATGCTTATTTAACCTTTATACAATCCTACTTGTAATCGTTATGTGAAGTTGTCTTGTATGTTTATTCGCTTTAAAGTCACAAATTGCAGCATGGCCGGGAACCACACTAGTGGATCTTGGGGGGTGCCTAACACCTTCCCCCTGAGATAATTTCAAGCCCTTACCCGTTCTCTGATTCTTTTCTTTTTTTACTCCTTGGTGTCCTAATGCACTCAATCATTAGGTGGCGGCTCTTCTAAATCTCAAAACCCAAATTCCCAAAAGGAATAGAGTTATCTGCCCAAATGTCGTAAGCCCGATTTCGCCTTTAGAAAAAGGGGGCATCATCGACAGACATGGCTTAGTCTCATGCAAAGAAAAGACAATGCTTAGCCTTATGCAAATATGGAGGCAGGCTTAGCGTCATGCAAGATTCGAGACAGAGCTCAGTCTCATGCAATGAGAAGGCAATGCTTAGCCTTATGCAAATGTGGAGGCAGGGCTTAACCTCATGCAAGATTGTAGACATGGCTTAGTCTCATGCAAATAGAAGGTAGTGCTTAGCCTTATGCAAAAAGGGAGGCAAGGCTTAGCCTCATGCAAGATTTGAGACAAGGCTTAGTCTCATGCAAGGAGAAGGCAACGCTTAGCCTTATGCAAGAATGGAGGCAAGGCTTAGCCTCATGCAAGATTGGAGACAAGGCTTAGTCTCATGCAAGGAGAAAGCTTAGCCTTATGCAAAATATGGAAGCAGGGCTTAGCTTCATGCAAGATTTGAGACAAGGCTTAGTCTCATGCAAAGAGAAGGCAATGCTTAGCCTCATGCAAATGATGAGGCAGGGCTTAGCCTCATGCAAGATTCGAGCCAGAGCTTAATCTCATGCAAAGGGAAGGCAGTGCTTAGCCTTGTGCAGTGAACAAGTAGCGAATAGGAGTAGAATATTTCTTAGCTGGAGATATATTTGCGTCTGGTGGCTTGATTGATAGTGACTTTGATATGTGTATATTTGCGAATACTCCTGTTATGTTCACCACGCCTGCGTCCAAAGAAAAATTGTAAGTTTTGTAAGGGGAGGTTAGTTCGTGCCTTTGTCTACTGGCTTTGCTTCGCTTCGTTCTGGTGGCCCAGCTTGAGTTGCCTTAGGTAACACCTGGCTGTCACAGAAATAAAGTTTTTGAAGGTATGCACTTATTGATGAAATAGAGTTATTTTAGAAAACATAGTGAAATATCAAGTTTAGATGAACTAATGACTGTAACACATGTTTGAGACATTGCAGCCTTCTTGCATTAGAATTTTGAGGGTCCTCCTCAAAATTCTGCCCCAGTTTGGTAAATGATCCTTCGCTGTTTGCGTGCGACGGAATTTGTTGAACCTTCTCCGGAATTTTGAGAATTCTTCTCAAAATTCTGCCCCAGTTTGTTAACCGATTTTTGACTTTCTAGCGTATGATGGAGTCGGCTGGACTTGCTTCGGAATTTTGAGGGTCCTCCTCAAAATTCTGCCCCAGTTTCTTGTTCCAAGGGGAAATGAAGATTTTATTAAGATATGACCGAACCCACAGGGCTGCCTACGTATCCCCTCTTAAATGGGAATCAGGTCAAGCGTAGTTCAGTTACATAATGTGAAGGAATGTAAAAAATCTAAACATAGTATCTCTTGACTATGTCTGAATTGATTGGTTTCGGCCAGACTTCTCCGTCCATTTCTGCAAGTATGAGTGCTCCTCCTGTTAGCACCCGGTGAACCATGTAAGGACCTTGCTAGTTGGGAGAGAATTTCCCTTTGGCTTCATCTTGATGCAGGAAGATCTTCTTCAGCACCAACTGTCCTGGTGAGAATTTCCTTGGTTTGATCATTTTGTTGAAAGCTCTGGACATTCTATTCTGATAAAGCTGACCGTGACATACTGCGTCCATTCTTTTTCCGTCTATAAGGGCCAGTTGCTCATAGCGGCTCCTTATCCATTCTGCATTACTGAGTTCGAGTTCTTGTATGATCCTTAAGGAAAGAATTTCTACCTCGGCTGGAATGACAGCTTCAGTACCATAAACCAGTAAATAGGGGTTGCCCCAGTTGATGTGCGGACTATAGTGCGGTACCCCAATAGGGCAAAGGGTAACTTCTCGTGCCACTGTTTGTGATTTTCTACCATCTTCCTTAGTATTTTCTTGATGTTCTTATTGGCAGCATCCACAACTCTATTCATTTGAGGCCTGTATGCTGTAGAGTTCTTGTGCTTGATTTTGAAGGTTTCACACATGGCTTTCATCAAATCACTGTTGAGATTAGCGGCATTATCAGTGATAATGGACTCGGGAACCCCTAATCGGCAAACAAAACGATCATTGACAAAATCTGCGACGACTTTCTTAGTTATAACTTTGTAGGATGCAGCCTCTACCCATTTTGTGAAGTAGTCAATAGCCACTAAAATCAACCGGTGCCCGTTTGAAGTGGTGGGCTCGATCGGACCGATGACATCCATTCCCCATGCAACAAAAGGCCAAGGTGCACTTGTTGTGTTGAGCTCATTAGGTGGTATCGTTATCATGTCTGCATGTACCTGGCATTGGTGGCATTTCTAAACGAGCCGGATGCAATCCGTTTCCATGGTCATCCAAAATATCCAGCTCTGAGTATTTTCTCAGCTACAGAAAAACCATTCATATGTGGTCCACAAGTTCCGGCATGTATCTCCTCGAGCAATCTAGAAGCTTCCTTTGCGTCAGCACACCTTAACAGCCCCAGATCAGGAGTTCTTCTATACAGGGTCCCTCCGCTTTGGAAGAAGTGATTGGATATCCTCCGCAGAGTGCGCTTCTGAATATGGTTTGGCTGCTCTGGACATTCTCCTCTCGCCAAATATTCTTTGATGTCGTGGAACCAAGGTTTTCCATCCGTTTCTTCTTCAATGTGAGCAGAGTAAGCCGGTTGGTTATGGATTTTCACCGTGATGGGATCGATGAAATTCTTGTCTGGATGTTGTATCATTGATGATAAGGTGGCCAGTGCGTCTGCAAACCCATTTTGAATTCTGGGCACAGGTTTGAATTCTATCTTTGTGAATCTCTTCATTAGTTCCTACACATGATACAAGTATGGCAGTATCTTGGTGTTCTTCATAGCCCATTCTCCTTGAACCTGATGTACCAGAAGATCCGAATCACCAACTACCAGTAACTCTTGTATATTCATATCGATGGCCAGATTGAGCCCCATGATGCAAGCCTCGTATTCTGCCATGCTGTTGGTGCATGGAAACCTATGCTTCGCGGATACAGGGTAATGTTGACCTGATTCTGATACCAAAACTGCTCCAATGCCCACTCCTTTGAAGTTTGCAGCCCCATCAAAGAACATTCTCCAACCGTCGTAAGCTTCAGCAATGTCCTCTCCTATGAATGATACTTCTTCATCAGGAAAATACGTTTTCAAGGGTTCGTATTCTCCTCCCACAGGATTTTCAGCAAGATGGTTTGCCAATGCTTGTCCTTTGAGTGCCTTCTGAGATGTCTAACTCACTTAACAATATCTACCATTTAGCTAACTTCCCGGTAGGCATGGGCTTCCGAAAGATATACTTCAGAGGGTCCATCCTGGATATGAGGTATGTGGTATAGGCACATAAGTAATGCCTCAATTTTTGAGCTGTCCAGGTCAAAGCACAGTAAGTGCGTTCCAGCAAAGAATATCGTGCTTCATAAGGTGTGAACTTCTTACTCAAGTAGTATATGGCTTGCTCCTTTCTTCCTGTCTCATCATGTTGTCCCAAAACACATCCGAAATCTCTTTCTAATACGGACATATAAAGTAGTAAAGGTCTCCCAGGTTCTGGCGGGACTAGGACTGGTGGTGTGGACAGGTACTCCTTTATTTTGTCAAAAGCCTTCTGACAATCTTCGGTCCAATTCGATTCAGCATCTTTCCTCAACATTTTGAAGATGGGTTCACATATAACTGTGGACTGTGCTATGAAACGACTGATGTAGTTGAGGCATCCTAGGAAGCTCATCATGTCCTTCTTGCTCTTTGGTGGTGGTAACTCTTGAATAGCCTTAACTTTAGACGGGTCCAACTCGATTCCTCGGTGGCTGACAATGAATCCCAGCAGCTTTCCTGCGGGAACCCCGAATGCGCATTATGCGGGGTTCAATTTTAGATTGTACCTCCTTAGCCTGTCAAAGAACTTTCTCAAATCTTCTATGTGATCTGCGACCCTCTTGGACTTGATGATGACGTCATCAACATACACCTCTATTTCCTTGTGTATCATATCATGGAAAATGGTTGTCATGGCTCTCATGTAAGTAGCCCCAACATTCTTTAGACCAAATGGCATCATCTTATAGCAATATACTCCCCACTGCATGATGAAGGCTGTTTTCTATGTGTCTTCTTCATCCATCCAAATCTGGTGATAACCCGTAAAGAAATCTACAAAGGATAGGAGTCCATGATTGGCGTAATTGTCGATCAGGATGTGTATATTTGGCAGTGGAAAATCGTCCTTGGGACTTGCTCTATTTAAATCTCAATAGTCAACACACACCCTGACTTTCCCATCTTTCTTCGGAACTAGTACAATGTTGGCTAACCAGGTTGGTTACTCAACTACCCTGAGGACTTTAGCTTTGATTTCTTTAGTGACTTCCTCCTTGATTTTCAGGCTCATATCTGGTTTGAACTTTCTGAGTTTCTGCTTTACTGGCGGATACATTGGATTGGTAGGCAACTTGTGAGCCACTATGGATGTGCTCAGACCGGTCATGTCATCATATGACCATGCAAATATATCCTCATATTCTTTCAGGAAACAAATGTACTCTTCTTTCTCTGACGGTGATAAGTGAATGCTTACGCGAGTCTCCTTGACGGTTTTNCTTTTCGACTCAAGATATGACTTTCCTCAAGACCTTTCTCATTTCTAGGGTTTTCTCTAAAACCCTAAGCTGTTCGAGGTTCTTTACTTGCTTATTCTCTTAGATCTGAAACATATCTGGGCTCTATTTGACATTTTTAAGGTTTTCCCCAAATTTCTTTTTCAAAAATTGTTCAATTTCAATTTTAGGGTTTCCGAAAAGTTCCTTCAGATATCTTTCTGATTCTTCCTGTTCTTTCTTTACGTGTGTTTGTCTGTGTTATGCTCGTATGTTTTCCTTTTACTACGCATGAGTTCGCTCTCTTTTTTCTTTTCTATTATGCACGACTCGTCTATTTTCGTTGTTATTCCTGTACTCGCATGATAATCCGTGTTGTTTTCCTTAGGCTTTGCTATATGTGTTTATGGTTGAGTTCTTTGGTTTTGTTCACTTTACTAAACTCTATTTGCGTTCCTGTTAAGCATATTTCATCTACTTCGTCTAAGACTCGTATCATCTCTTTCTTCTGAAACTTGTTAAATTCCAAGTTTTCTCAAGCATGTTCTCATGACTTTGAATCAGTGTTCTTTCTATCGTGTGTGTTCGTCTCTCGTTAAGTCTTTGGAAAAGACTTCTGAGCCTCTTTCAAAGACCTGTTTTCTCACCTCTATTGTCTGACTCAATTTTAAACCCTAGGATTTGGGGGGTTTTCTTTGGGTAAATGGTATTAGGGTTCCACGTTGGGACCCTAGGCTTTCAGACTCACAATGAATCTGTAACTGAACTTGAATTTCTTTTTGCTTGTGACTCTATGGCTTTCAATGATAGACTCTTTTTCCTAAATAACTTGTCAGTTCCTTTTGATTGATCTGTATGCTTTATATATGAGAAAATCCCTCTTTCAAAAAGGTTTTCACCATCTAAGTGATTGATTCTGAAATCCCTTTAATAAGGCTGATAGATTGTCATTGATTTTTCTTCGATTAAATCTCCTTTACCTTACTTGACTTGATTCAGTCAAATTGAACTTGTAATTTTGGTGTCAGGACTGTTTGATTGATTGCCTTGCCATATTTGGCGCAAACCGTGTACTGTGGATTGTTTCCCTTAAATAAGTTCTGTGCATTTACCCCTTTTGTGCTACTTTGAAAGGTTTTAAGTAAAACTTCTTTCCTTAATTGGTTTTTACCCGTTGGAATCAGAATCCCTTAACCAAAGGAATACTGATTTCAATAATATTTCCTTGCCTTTCTTGCTTGCTTTCTGAACTATAAAAGGGACCTTACCTTGCATCTTACCAGAACATCTTACGACTTCTTTCTTCACACAACCCTCACACCACTAGTCTTTAAAATACTGGCACACTTGCAACTCTGTATTGAATTCAATACTCTGCTTTGCTTGGGATCTTTTGGAACTACTTTGCTTGCAATTTGGCTTTTCATGACTACTGTTTTTACTTGTTTCCTATGAAACTGGTATGATTTAATTTTTGCCTCACCTCTATGGTTTACTTTATAGTTTCAGCATTCTTGTTCACTTTACTGTGCATGTTCAGTGATTAAATTATGTATGTTCTTTCCCTATATCTGTTTCTATTGTGAATCCCTACCCCTATCTTCCTCTATGTGTCTGAGTTAAGGTTTTGGCCTGGTAGTATCCAAGTTACTGCTCAGGCCTGAACTTGATCTTCAATAGATCCTAAGTCCTAAGATGTGGCTAACAGGCTGGTCAGGGGTGTGCCAGCATTCCCAATTGCTGGGCATGACCACCAGCCTGCCATGGCCTTCCTAATTCACTCTCTATGCACCTATACTTACTCTTAGACTCTAAGTTCTGCCCCCCTCCTATGAGCCTTGCTTTGGGACCTTGAGTTCCCTCTGAACTGGGACATTTGAGGGCTGGCCCTTCCACACTGCACCATAATCTTAATTCTGCAATGTAATTGGGTGTAAGCATTGCCTGGAGTTCGTGAAACTCCTTGGAACTTTGACACACCCAAAGGATGAGAAAGGCTTTTGGAAATCTGATCGCGGAAGTTGGTTTAGCTCATATTGTTGGACTTTGAGTTTGAATTAGGCTGTTTGGTTGTAGCTGGAACTTCTGATGTGACTTTTCTTTCTTTTGATTCATTCGGGTCTGTAATAATATGTAATAACTATTGGGGATGGTTAGTGGAAAGGGATGGGGATGAATGTATGAAAGAGGGTGGAAAACATGCCTATAGGTTATTTATTTCTACATTCTCATCTCAGAAAACATGCCTATGGGTTATTTATTTCTGCATTCTCATCTTAGAAAACATGCCTATAGGTTATTTATTTCTGTATTCTCATTCTAGAAATCATGCCTATAGGTTATTTCTGTATTCTCATTATAGAACTCATGCCTATAAGTTTCTGCACTTCTGCATATACATGTCATTAGGCAAACAATCGTAGGCTTAATAATAATCAATTGCATTCTAGAGACCATGCCTGTAGGACTCTTGCATCTCTGTAATCGTTTTAAAACCAATAACGCCTAGAAATCATGCCTATAGGAATAATCAACTGAATCAGCTTCGAGTCTAAAAACAGTCATAAGGTCATTTAAAAACCTGCAGATCTTTTGTTTATAACACTAGTGATCCCTTTCTTTAAAATCAGTACGCTCTGTTAGATACCATGCCTATAGGTCTCACTTAGGCAAACCATTAGGTAATTAATTAACTGTATCAGCTTTGATAACTACAACCAGACAAGGCTAATTCGGACTCCTCATCTGAGAAATATGTGATAAATCAGCCTGTCCTAACGCTTTTAAATTTAATTCAGACCACAACCAGTATTTGAAGTCATGCTATACAATCTGCTCTTTTAAGTGAGGAGGCCTATTTTAGCCTTAATTGCTATTTGCTCTTCCCCTAACTGCTTATGTGTTCTTGTTTGTCGCCTTAGACTTTTTATCCTTTTAAACTCTGAAAAGCCCCAATTCTCTTCCCTATTAGGATTAGTAGTCTCAATGCCTCCGAGACTGATAGGATCGGGACGGGTAATAGCATGCAATAAGTAACGACACTATTCCCCGCTTTAATACCTTAAACGGGGTGGAAAAGGGTAGACATGGAGATGATGATCACGTGATAACACCACGCGTATAATTGGTTACCGGGTGTTGCGTGGATGATCCATGTTATTTATAAACCTCGGATCCCCCTCCCTCTATATGTGCTTACGTCAGTTTTCCAGTTCTTTAAACTTTGTATTTCACTTTAATTCAAACCTCTTTGGAATTTCCAGCACTGTTTTCTTTTTTAAACTTCCGCCCATTTTACTTCTTTGTCTGATTATTTCCATTCATTACTTGACCCCCATTTTTCTGCACTGATACATTCTTTTAAACGAACATGAAACCATCTATTCCCTAACTTCAGCATGCTTATTTAACCTTTATACAATCCTACTTGTAATCGTTATGTGAAGTTGTCTTGTATGTTTTCGCTTTAAAGTCACAAATTGTAGCATGGCCGGGAACCACACTAGTGGATCTTGGGGGGTGCCTAACACCTTCCCCCTGGGATAATTTCAAGCCCTTACCCGTTCTCTGGTTCTTTTCTTTTTTTACTCCTTGGTGTCCTAATGCACTCAATCATTAGGTGGCGACTCTTCTAAATCTCAAAACCCAAATTCCCAAAAGGAATAGAGTTGTCTGCCCAAATATCGTAAACCCGATTTCGCCTTTAGAAAAAGGGGGCATCGCCAGCATGGCGACTCTGCTGGGGATTATTCTTTAGGCTTTTACCATTTCATGCTACTTGTGACTTTATTGCATCTTATTTCCTTTATTTAATGTCTTTATCTCTTTTCTACTATGAAACTGACTTGGCTCTTCGTTTCTTTTCTTTTAACGCTTTCCTTTACCGCTTTCCTATCAGTACTGTTGTAATTATGAACAATTATTGTAATCATTACTTTATGAACATGCAAATACATGACAACTTGTTTCATTCTTGTAATTGCATCCTCAACATCATATTCCACTCGTGCCAAACAAAATACCATAGCAACGCTTATAATGAGTGGTTGCGCCCTTCCAATATTATCACCCCTTAAATTTGGCAAAGGCGTATTTGCGGTAAAACCAGTCGATCAGCGGTGCAGTCGACGGTCCGTGCCTTTCCCTCTTGAGTTGTCCGCTCAAGGGTACCGGTCTAACACCTCATAGAAACCTTACTCTGTTCAATTGTGCATGCATCACTGTCAAAACCTAGCTGAGTCAGTTATGCTGTCCGCATAATAACTCTTTAAGATAGCCTTGTCCAAAGTCCACTGGGTTTCCTTGGAACCCAAACGAACATTACCACGTCTGTGCATTTATTTGGAGAACTAAATGCTGCTTATGCCAATTATTGATATTTAGAGTCCGACGGGGGTAAGGGTCTAACACTTTGTTTTGCAGAAAATGAGGCACGAAGTCCCTAGATTCGGCATGGTAACCAACATCCACCCAAGGTTGCTAAGCTGGTGGGAAGACCTTCACNATAACCCGTAAAGAAATCTACAAAGGATAGGAGTCCATGATTGGCGTAATTGTCGATCAGGATGTGTATATTTGGCAGTGGAAAATCGTCCTTGGGACTTGCTCTATTTAAATCTCAATAGTCAACACACACCCTGACTTTCCCATCTTTCTTCGGAACTAGTACAATGTTGGCTAACCAGGTTGGTTACTCAACTACCCTGAGGACTTTAGCTTTGATTTCTTTAGTGACTTCCTCCTTGATTTTCAGGCTCATATCTGGTTTGAACTTTCTGAGTTTCTGCTTTACTGGCGGATACATTGGATTGGTAGGCAACTTGTGAGCCACTATGGATGTGCTCAGACCGGTCATGTCATCATATGACCATGCAAATATATCCTCATATTCTTTCAGGAAACAAATGTACTCTTCTTTCTCTGACGGTGATAAGTGAATGCTTACGCGAGTCTCCTTGACGGTTTTGGCATCTCCCAAATTTATTTCTTCCGTTTCGTCCAGGTTGGACTTAGGTTTATTCTCAAAGTTCTCTACCTCCCTAACAATTTCCTCAGGTATTTCATCCTCTTCTCTGAGTCACTATCCTTATGTTGCGTTGTCTCATTACATGTCACAGTCATCCGTTCATCAGGAAAAGTAATAATAATGCTGTAGAAAGAAAATGTGAAAGATAATAATGAATAATAAATAGTAATGCATTGATTAAATTTTGAAAATATCCAAAATAAGTACAGCTCGATGAATCGAGCAATTATTTTGAAACAAAATGCGTCTTTAAAACAAAATTACTGAAAACATCTGAAATGCCTAGCATGGCTATAAGAAAAATAAATCAGGCTAAATGCCAAGCTACCCAGGGACTCGACGGTCCCGGGATGGTGTGGCAGTCCAATTCCTGAGAACAGCTCCCTTCTCCAAAGTCTGAATGGTGAGGCCTTCTTCCTCCTCCTCCTCAATTATCGCACTGCAATTCATATCCTCATCTTCTAGGAACAGGTTCCTTAGCCCAACTAAAGCTTCTTCCTCTGCAGTCCCCATATTGTATCGGCCTGATGAAAAGTCTAACCCATATGTGGCACGGGTTGCTCGAGAGGGTAATAGGGACCACGCCATGGTGGCGACCAGTCATTATATTCCTGCCAGGTGTATGGGTATCCCAGCCCAAAAGTTGTGCCGTGACGTTTCAATTGTACTGGCTTGGTAATGCCCTGGAGTTCCTTCCCAAGCCCTTTGCCGGGTTCGTACCCGGACCATGCTAGTATGCTTTCTATTATTTTACTCCACCATTTGTCTTTCTCAACTGCATTGACATGTTCAATGTGGTGATAAGTTTCCCCTCCTAGCCTTCTTCAATTCTCGATAACCGGGATAGTTTGACTAGTGTAAATGGGGTTACTTCCATCTCCATGAATGATCACCTTCTGATGGTTCTATTCAAACTTCACAGCCTGATGTAGTGATGAAGCCACGGCCCCAACGGCATGTATCCAAGGTCGACCCAATAGAAAGTTGTATGTAGCTGATATGTCAAGCACTTGGAATTCAACATCAAACCAAGTTGGCCCCATCTGCAGGAAAAGGTTAATCTCCCCAATTGTGGCACTTTGAGACCCATCAAAGGCTTTCACGTTCATACTTCCTGCCCGTATCTCATGGAAATATTTTCCCAACCTTTTCAGAGTAGTCAACAAACAAATGTTGAGGCTTGAACCCCCAACTATTAGGACCCTAGCAATGAATTTGTCTTCGAACTGTACTGTGATATGCAGTGCCCGGTTGTGACTTAACCCTTCAAGCGGTAATTCATCCTCGTGGAAGGTGATCTCATGACTCTCCAACACTTGCCCTACCATGTTGGACATTTCTCTGCAGGTGATATTGTTGGGCACATAAGCTTCATTTAACACCTTCATCAAAGCATTCTTATGCGCCTCTGAATATTGCAGTAGTGACAGGATGGATATCTGGGCGGGGTTCTTGTTTAAATGATCGACGATAGAATATTCCCTCGCCTGTACTTTCCTCCACAGATCATCCAGCCCAGTTTCAATGACGGGTTGTTTAGTAGCAGCCTCCTTGCTCGATTCTCCCAAATGTTCGGGTGTATAAATTCTCCCAATTCTGGTCATTCCCTAGGCGGCATCAGATTTTTCCATCTTTGCTTTCCCCTTTTGCCTGGCTTTAGCAACGTAATCCCAAGGTATGGCGTTGGACTTGAAAGAAGGTGTGGTTGCTACTGTCTCTGTGAAAGGTGTGGCCACTTCTACCTCAAATGGAACAAGTGTGGCTACAGGTGGAGCTACCTCTACCTCAAATGGAACTGATGTGGTTACCTCATCCTCGACTGACGGCTGTATCTGCACCACAATAGGAGTGAGTGTGTCTACAGGTTTAAAGTCATCGCCTTCCCGAATAAGCCTAATTGACCCCTCAGGATCCCATTCTTCATCTGTCTCTATTACATGTACCCAATCACCCCTATGATCTGGGAGAGGATTGTCGTAAACGTTGGGTGCAGCTTCCTGTGTCTGTATGACCTTGTTATCAATAAATGTCTGTATCTTATCTTTCAATGTTCGGCACTTGTCAATGTTTACCTTGAAAATGGTAATTACAATTAGATTTGATTTTGTGGTTCTAAAAATACGTGATTTATTTTTATGCTAGTTGTTAGGCAGTAGACGCTAAGTGTGAAACTAGAAAATAAGATAAGAGCTTGAAGGTAATGTGACAAGCAAACCGAGTGAATGAAAATTGCGACCTCGAGCTAGGTTATACGGGACCTCGGGGTCGGGCTAAACGTTAGGCTGTGGTCAGCCGATGAAGGATTAACAGTTCTGAGAGCTTTGATGGAGGCTCTTTATGATCAATGATGAGTGATAAATGAAGAACAATCAATGAAAACACAATAAATGCAAGTAATGTAATACATGTAAGCAATAGAATCAAAGGAGAGTATGTTTAAGTTAGAGAGAAGAGAATGTTATTCTTTTCGTATTGAATATTGTGTGTTGTGTTGAATATCATGTGCCCAAGAAATAATAGGGGTCCCCTTTATATAGGAGGGGGGAATCCCAACATGGTACATGTGTAATTATTACAAAGAAATATTGCCGGTACAGCCACCCAACAGTCTGGTATAGACTGGCACTACTCTTGTAGGTGCTGTCAGTTTTGACCGCATACCTAGGGAACCTCCTGCTTATTCATGATAACCATCGATTTACGCTGCCCTGAGGTCGGGCATAAAGGACCCTCGATGTCATGGCCTTGAGTCGTGTCCCGAGCCTTCAAGGTGAAGCTACAAGGTGTCACAATGATCGTATGATCAGGCTTTCCAATTTTATCCATATATAGATAGTCCCTGCTTTTCTTAGAGTAAAATGATAAGAAACGATCTCGGATTCTTGCCCCTTCGATACTTCCATCACAACGGTAGTTACGCCCTGCCAAGCGATTGACGTGACAAATAGGGTATACGAAGGTTGCGTCCACACAGCCCTTAAAAGCCTTTGAATTAATTACAGCGGTTGGCTGTCCCTTGGTCCGCTCCAACGTGTACGTTAGGCCTCTATAAATACTTCTTCCTTCGCCCCTTATTTTCCACTGCACCACCAAGCCTTCCAAAGAGTTCTTATTACTCTTCTCTTGTGTTCTCCTCTGAAAAGCAATTTTCATTTCTCCTCTGAAATCTTTTACCAAGAATGGCGAAAACTTCCGCTTCTGTCCCTCAGGAAGATGTGCCTTCCTTTTCCTTGCGCTCATCTAAGGGCAAAACAACATGTCCCCTCGCGTTGAGGAGTGCGTTCCAGGAGCCTTTGAAACGACCTCCGATTTTAAGTCCGGAAAACCTTCTTCGAAGACGGGACGATGCGAACCTGTGTCATGATACATTAGTTTAATAACAGACGTCGAAAGTGTGAAGATCGACTACCACTAGGGGGACGCGGTGTTAGTGGAGATTCCTTCTCGGGGGGAGGACATAAAGACATACAAGGCCGGCTTCCTCAGTGTGTATAATTATCCATTAACCCTTGGCCCGGTGGAGCCATCCTCGCCTTCAATAGACCCTGTGATCCTCGACTTCTGCGAACGATATCGGGTGATACTCGGCCAAATTCATCCTTCGTTCTGGCGCTTTGTTTACATGACCAGATAGTACTCGAACATGATTAAGGGGATGCCCTTCACCCTCGACCATCTTATTAGAATGTACAGTCCCCGACTCTTCCGTGGGGACCTGATTAAGCTCAACTGCCGGGCCTCAAGAGCCCTTTTTTCGTGTACCGACGAGGTTAGGAACAGAGGGTGGATGAGCAATTTTGTCCGAGTTAGGACTTCGAACCTGATTCCAGTGGAGAGGATGCCGTTCCCTGAAAGGTGGAAGATGAAACGTAAGTGGATATGCTAATTAAATGTTCTCTTGTTTCTTTTTGGGTACATCTCCTTACGAACTGACTTCCTCCGCTGGTGCAGCCGTCGCACTGTACCCTAATGCGGTCAAGGACCTCTCGGGCTAGGTCAACCAGTTGGATTCGATTTGCCCATATACTTTGAGCGCATGTGGCGCAATCTGTCCCGGGCTCGATGGGAAGCCAAGGACCACGGTGAGCCTTTACTTCTGCTATAATTGTATCTCTCAAAAGAACTATCACTGATAGTGTCCTCATTCCCCGTGTTTATATTTTGCATTTCTGCAGGTCTGGGGGAGGCCTTCTTGATGAGGGAAGCACCGTTTGGTGAAGCGGATACCCCGAAACTTGATGAAGAGAAGAAAAACGAAGGAGGTCATCGATTCATTCTCCGAAATCCAAGAAAGCCAAAGTAGAAGAACCTAAGGATGATTCAGCAACCTTAACTCCGGGAGTGTCGGGGAGTCTCCGAGCTGAAGGCGAAAGGAAATATGATTCCTCGGAAGCACCCTTGGAGGGAGAAAACCTGATTGTCCCACGTACTGCAGATTTGATGGCTTCTAGATCGGAACTTGATTTCGTTGTTGTCCTACCTCGGACCGAAGAGGACTTCGAGGGTGCGTCGGGTGATGTCCCTGGGTTAATTGACGGCCAAAAACTTCCTCAAGCCGAGGTGCGTTCATTAGGCGGTCTGGGGGAGCCCAGCTCTGAAGCTCTCCAGAAACAGGAGACGACCCGATTGATCCAGTCGGGGTTATTGAAGTGAGCGATTCCCCTTTGGGATCGACTTTTTCTCCGAGGGAGATGCAAGATGCCCAAAATAAAGATTCTTTCGACGTGGGGGCTGTTACATCCCATGTTTTCGTACGTGGAAGTACGCCACAAGTAAATTGACGTAAGTTCGGGAATGAGATTTATTTTGGATTTATAAATATCACGCTATTTCAAACAAGGGATAAGTAAATTTGTGAATGTGAGAGGGTAAGTAAATCGAAAAAAATGAGTTTCGTCGAGATTTGGCATTTTAAGATAAAATACGGCCCGAGCTAAAATACCCGGTATTTATGGACTAGTACCAAACAAGGTACCACATGGCCATGATAGTAAGGTATATAAAGTGTATTAAAAGTGAATATCATTTTATGTAATTTGAGATAATTTTTAATATGTGGATAATTGATTAATTATTGGTTAATGAGAGATTAACCATTTAATTAAAAAATATTTGGATAAGACCAGCCCTTCCCACGTGGTAGCACCCCCAAATCCCCATGTATGACTCTTTAAGTTAAATAGAAATGGGGCAAGAATTGAGAATTGGACAAAGTCTTTAAGGTGAATCATATACCAATCTAGGAAAAAGAGACCATTATGTCTTAAAGACATAGATCACCATCTCCATTTTGATAAAATGAGATTTCAAGACTTCAAATATAACTTCACTAAGATAACGTTACAAAGGTAACGTGAATTCTTCACCAAAAATTCATACGAAACTATTTATCATAATAGCAACGGGATTTTGTGATTCTAAGGTAGTACGGTGCAATCTTTCTTAAGAATATCATACGTATTCTCCCTTACTTCGATCCGCCGTTACGTTTTTTTTGCAATTGACGTATGTTAGAGGGATGGTCAAGAGAATCGGCTCAGGTATGTTAAGGCTATCCCTTCTTTCTTTTGGCATGATCTATACGACACGAATGAAACGAGCAAATGCACAACTTCCATAAATGACTCTATTCATAGAAATGCTAGAGATGCTTATGTTCTTGATTCCCCCATGTATCGTACTATTCTGTCATCTGTTCATGGGTATTTTTTTATGTAATTTCTATAACTGATCAACTTAATGTTAAACAATTAATTTTGAGGGGATGGAACTCAGTTGAAAGAAATGCAGTAACTTTGACAAGAAATCTGTTAGTAGACTGTATTTGTAAAATAATTCTGGAAATATAAATGAGTATAAACAGAAATGACATAAAACCAATTCGAGCCCACTGAATTCACAGTGTTTCCTTAAGGAATTTAATCCCCTCCTAGTACCCAAGGTTATGGATTATTTCCTCCCAGGATAGAACGAATTACACACTGGTGTAGTGGTACTTCAAACCCTAGTGTTTCAGCGAACACAAAGTTCGGTAGCAAATCACACTTACTTTTTGCTTTGTTTGATGCTAAAAGTACGCAGAAGAAGGAGAAGAAACTCAGAAAATCGTAGTGAAATTCTGAGCAGAATAGTGTTGTATTTATAGCCAAAGTTAGGCTGAAATCTGAAGAGGTGCAACTCTTCAGAATGGCTGTTTATGCAAAACGCCCACAACATAAATGCCATTACATAAATGGCCATTTACTCAATAATAAAGAGGGAAAATTGAAGAGGGTAGTTACTTTTCTGTTACCAAAACAGAAAAACGGATTGGATTTAATATTAATATTTAATATTAATATTTTGTTATTAAAACAAATATTTAATAACATTTCTGTTAATATTTTACTATTAACAAATAAATTTGGTCCAAAAAGTTAATCAATCAATCGATCATTTGACCAAATCCAAATCCGAATCCGAATCCGAATCCGAAGCCGAAGCCGAAGCCGTAGCCGTAGCCGAAGCCGAAGCCGAAGCCGAGCCGAGCGAGCGACGACGACGACGGCGCGAGGCTTGCCTTCTTCTCAACTCTTTAAGAGCTAGAAGAAGAGCAATTGCTTATATACCCATAAAAAACGTCTTCCTCTTCCAATATGGGACAATGCCCATTTGCCAAGGGGGGGAACTTAAAATTTCACTCAAAAATTTTATTTCCCTCCATTTCCCATTCACCCTCTTTTAAGTATTTAATATATTAATTAAACACATCCAAAACCCAACAAAATCAACCATTTCGGCGTTCGCACTTTTGTTTTAAGTATCATAGAATTTCAAGAATCTAGGAGCTACTGCAAAGGAAGTGGAAATTGGTCCTATTTACTAATACGCCATCAAGATTTATAGGAAATAGAACCATCCCTCCACCGAAGAGAAACCCTCACCCAGTAGTAGCATAAAATGTGTAAGAACCTTCAGTTGCTTCAACCCTATCTCAAAAATACGTAAGTTGATAAAGATTATTTCATGATATTAATCAGAGGCAAAATGGTCTTATGACGTACCGAGATATTTTATTAACGTATTTCATATGCATTTCATGCATTTATACATGCACACTGACCCATGACCAGATGGCATTATATACGCGTATATATATATATATATATATATACGCACCACCACCTGATCAGCTGGTATACGTTGATGATTTTGCCCACAGTGGCTGAGATGATATGATGGGATGCCCTCAGAGGCTTGATGATGTTATGAAGATATGTACCTATGCACGACATGACATTCATACGCATATGCATGACACTATAATTATTTCATGAATTACAGAGTTATCCAGGCTTACAGGTTGAGTCATTTACTCTATATTTCTTACATGTCTGTTATGTACTTATTTATGTGCCTTACATACTCGGTATATTATTAGTATTGATGTCCCTTTTTGCCTGGGGACGCTGTGTTTCATGCCCGCAGGTCCCGATAGACAGGTCAAGAGCCCTCCAAGTAGGCTATCAGCTCAGCGGAAGATGTTGGTGCGCTCCATTTGCTTTGGAGTTGCTTGTTTGGTTAGTATGACTTAGACGTGTATTGTTTGGGATGGCGGTACTCTATCCCGACCTTTATGAAAATTATGTATTCTTAGAGGCTTGTAGATAGATGTCATGTACGTAAAAGCTTGTATGGACTTGTCGGCCTATGTTCAATACACGAGTGGTTATTTTGGTCTTATAGGCCCGTATGTCTTATGTATAAGTTGGTACATATGTATTCTACTTATCTCACGACAGCCTCTCTGGCTCACTTACCTATGATAGTATGATATGAAAGATACGTTACGTAGGTACTCGGTTGAGTAAGGTACCGGGTGCCCGTCGCGGCCCATAGGGTTGGGTCGTGATAGGGGAATCCGTCAGAGATAAAAATGTGTTTGAAAGGCTTTTTGCTGCGCTTGAGGAAAAGCCTGAATTTGACGCCTCGCTTATTTTCAGTGAGATCGATAGGCTTTGTGAGCAGGTAATCTTTTCGTAAATTCTGCTTGGTGCCCCTATCTTTATCTTGCTAACCTTGTTTCTTTCATGATTCCAGGCCAAGGTGCTTTACAATTAGACCTTTGCCAGGTTTAGAGCTGACTCGTTATGAGGGTGAGCGCAAGAAGCTCACCTTTGAAGCTGATGAGCTCAGAGCTCTTTCTACCAAGAGGGAGGAGGAACGTTGTGGCCTTCGGGATTGTTTGGAGGCAGCGTCCAGAGAAAGGATTCATCTTACTGAGTAGGTTATATAGCTCTTATTTGTTTCTTGTCTAAATGTTTATTCGACTTCTGTGCTTTAACACCTTCGGGTCGATCTTTGCAGCTTGAGAAGAAAGATGTCCTAATGAAGGAAGAACTCTCAGCCAGGGACTCTGAAATTATCGAACTCAAACGGCATATGAGTGAGATAGTCTCTGAGAGAGATACCCTCCAGGGGGAGGTGGTATCGGTCGGGCATCAACTTGATGATACGAGGGCGGAGAGTAATAAGTATAAGGATCTACATACTGAGTTGGTTGCTGCGCTATCCGAGGTTAGGGCCGAAGCCGAGGCGTTCGTGTCTTCACATAAAGAGGATGCTGCTACCGCAAATGCTCGATCCAGAAAGGTGTCCGAAGAGGCCGAGCTGCGATTGACCCAAGCTGTGGAGCATGCCCAGTTAGAATCTCGGAGACGGGTTCTCGAGGATATATATGCGGGGGGCATCGATTTGTCCGCCAAGATCGAGAGGGTGAGGACCCTAGAAGAGGGGGCTGCAGCCCTACGTTCTTTTGAAGGCGAGTCGAGTAGTGGCTCGGGAGATGATGAAGATGGAGGCGAGATCCCCAAAGGGGAAGAGGCCGTTGAAAACCCGGGGGCCATGGCCGATGCTATTGAAAGCACAATTTTCGAGGGAGCCGTCGAAGGTATAGCCCCGGTGGTAGATTAGGGTTTTATTTGCTTTTTGCCCTTGTAGGGGCTTCAACCACAGGCCTTGTAAATGCACCCTTGTGAACCTTTTAACATATATGTAAAGGCTTTTCGTTTTTCATCGTTTTTTGCTTTTCCTTTTCTTTTTTATGAATAAACTGTGATGCTTGTTTGACAATTGATTCAAAATTTTGGACCTCAAATTTAAACCCTTAGGTTCCTGCTACCGCTGAGCGGTTTGTAATGGCTGAGAGTTGATTGTTTGGGGCTTAGTCCCCGAGTCATGGTTTGACTTGAGTTTATTGACCTTTAGGTCTACCGTATCGGCCTTGAGTCTATTTGAGCAGGCTTTTGAGCTTTTGCGTATTTGGTCGGTGCGACCTCTCATCGGCCCTGAGGCTCTTTTAGACCGACCCTTAAGCTCTTGCGCATTAGGTCGGTACGACCTCTAATATAGGCTGGCGCTTAGGCTCTAACGCATTTGCCTTTAGGCATTTTTTAGTTAACTGTTTCGGGCTCAATCTTCGAGTCAGACTTCGACCCGAGCTCATTTACCCTTAGGTTTTTGAAGTTTAAGCTGGCTCTTAGGCTCTTACTTATTGGGTCGGTACGACCTCTAATATAGGCTGGCGTTTGGGCTCTTACGCATTAGGTCGGTACGACCTTTTAATTTAAGCTGGCGACAGTGGCTCTTACGCGTAGGGTCAGTACGACCTCTAGTTTAGGCTTTATTTTTCCCTCGTTGAAGTTTTTTGTGTTTATCTGACTCTTCGATGGTTCGAGAAAAACCTCGATTGCGAGCCGTTCATGTGACGATGGACGAGCACCTCGGGAGGTTTCGCTCGATGGCTGAATTGTTTCGAAGCCTCTTTATTGTTTGGAGCTGATGTGATCAAAGCTCTTTTGCTTATGACGAGGGTAGCCTGGTTAACCAGTTCTTTTCGAAGTATTTTCGAAGTAATTTGAAGGCCTGTGAGTTTTATGGCGACGGTCGGGCGTCCCCGAGTCGCGTTAGTTCGGTTGGTACAGCCTTGTGACTGTAGTCATTGTATTTGGACATAGCCTTTTAGTCCCCAAGTGAGGTAGCCTCAGCGTCCATATCGAGGGTATGCCTTTTAAGGGGTCTTACAAGTTCGAATATGTAGCCTTGACATTCAGATTGGGATTATGCCTTTTGTAAGGTCTCATGAATTGATAGGTTATTTGGCACAAGTATAATTCATGCCTGGCTTGAGGTCGTACAGATTCTAATATTTCCATGTGGAGGGCTTACGGGCTCGAGGTCACCCGTATGGGGTCTTATTGCCTCGGGTTTTTGATACCTCGATGGGGTGACGACGACAGTCCCCGAGATATCGAGAGTTTTTGGCTCTGGAGCCGTTCTTTGTATTTTTTTGACGTTGCCTCATTGAGGGCTTAGGAGTTCGAAGTTTCCATCCCGGAGGTCTTAGGACTTCAAATTTTTTATGTCAGTCCCCAAGTGTTCGGGAAATTTCTGGCTCTAGGGATGTTTCTTGTAAAAATAGCAAACTTTTTGAAGCGTAAGGTGTTTTGATGGTAGAAGACATTCCTTTGATTACTTGATACAAGTATACATGTTTTCGTCGTGAAGGGCTCAGTTATTCTATGCGGACACGGTTCATTCGACCGTTTCGCCCGATACATCATTTTTCTATTGAGACCTTCTTTGGCTTGTCTTGATTTCCCCGGGGGGATGCTCCCAGTGTTCGAGGTTGAGTGAAGAAAAGCCTTGAATACTTGTTGAGTTCTCCTTAGGTAGCATATAGATGTTGCCTCATTTAAAACCTTGCCGGTAAAACCCTTCTTGGGATAAAATCCGATCGAAGGAAAAGAGTGCAATGCAAGCTTCAAACCCCAAGGTCTTCGAGTCGGGTGATGCTTCGGCGTCTTCCATCGGACACCTTAACAGTAGTAGCATTTGAGCATTGATATGTTCCAATTGCTCGGAAGTTGTTCGCCTTCCATGGTACCGAGCTTGTAGGACCCTTTACCGATCACTCCGAGGACGCGGTATGGTCCTTCCCAGTTCTGGCCTAGCTTTCCTTCATTAGGGTTTCGAGTGTTCAGGGTGACTTTCCTTAGGACGAAGTCCCCGACTTTGAAATGTCGGAGATTTGTTCTCCTATTATAGTACCTTTCGATCCTTTGTTTTTGGGCGGCCATTCGGACCAGCGAAGCTTCTCGCTTTTCATCCAATAGTTCAAGGGACGCAGTCATGGCTTCGTTGTTTGAACTTTTGGTGGCGTGTCGAACCCTAGCGCTTGGTTCTCCGACCTCGACCAGTATCAAAGCCTCGACACCATATACCAGAGAGAAGGGCGTTTCTCGTGTGCTTGATTTTGGAGTTGTTCGATACGCCCATAGCACTTCGAGTACTATTTCTCTCCATTTTCCCTTTGCACTTTCTAACTCTTTTTTAAGTTTTGAATGATCGTCTTGTTTGTGGACTCGGCCTGACCGTTTGCACATTGGTGGTAGGGTGTCGACAGGATTCTTTTAAATGTGGTCCTCGAGGAACTGTGTTACTTCGCCCATCCCTCACTTCATGAACGACCATGGTGACTAGACTGAATGTAGCTGTTCACCTGGTTGGTGAATCATTGATGCAAATCTCTGGCATTTGTCGCATTTTCGGACGAATTCTTTGGTGTCTTTCTCCATGATATCCTAATAGTAACCTGCTTTGATCACCTTTCGGACTAAGGAATCGGCACCGGAGTGATTTCTGCAGGTGCCCTCGTGGATTTCTCGGAGCACGTAATCTGTGTCCCTCGGCCCCAGACATACTGCTAGAGGCCCATCAAAGGTTCTCCTATACAGAGTTCTATTTTCGTTGAGTGAGAATCGGGCCGCTTTGGTTCGTAGAGCCCTCGAATCTTTTGGGTCCACGGGTAGCTTCCCACTTTCCAAATAATCAATATATTTGTTTTTCCAATCCCATGTCAGACTAGTGGAATTGATCTCGGTGTGGCCTTCCTCGATCACTGATTTGGATAGCTGAACAACAGCCCCGGGAAGTATGACATCTTCCTCAACAGATGATCCCAGGTTTGCGAAGGCATCAGCTTAGCTATTCTGCTGTCGAGGTATGTGGACCAGAGTCTATTCTTTGAAAGCACTGCAATGCGACTTGAATTTTGTCTAAGTATCTTTGGATCCTGTCTTCTCGGACCTCGAAGCTCCCATTTACTTGATTTATTACCAGGGGGAATCACATTTTTCTTCGATGACTTTCGCTCCTAGGACTTTGGCCAATTCCAGACCTGCAATCATAGCCTCATACTCGGCTTTGTTGTTAGTCAATTTTGCAGTTTTTATAGATTGCCTAATCATGCCGCGCGTAAGTGGCTTGAGGACTATACCGAGTCCGGACCCTTTCACGTTCGAGGTGCCGTCGATGAACAAGGTCCATATCCCCGAAGATGTGCCCATTTTTTATAGAAGTTCTTTCTCTAACTCGGGCACGAGGGCAGGTGTGAAGTCGGGCACAAAATCTACCAGAATTTGGGACTTGATAGCCGTTCGGGGTTGGTATTCGATATTGTACCCCTGAGTTCGATCGCCCATTTGGCCAGACGGCCTGACAATTCGGGCTTATGAAATATGCTTCGGAGAGGATATGTTGTTAAAACACAAATACGATGGCATTGGAAATAAGGCTTTAATTTTCGAGATGCGCTTATTAATGCAAGAGCTAACTTTTCTAGGTGCGGATACCTGGTTTCGGCATCTCCCAGGGTCGGACTTACATAATAGACAGGGAATTGCGTACCTTGCTCTTCTCGAACCAGCACACCACTTACCGCTACCTCGGACACAGCCAGGTACAAATACAACGTTTCATCTTCCTTTGGGGTGTGAAGTAAGGGTGGGTTCGTCAGATATCACTTCAACTTCTCTAAAGCACGCTGGCATTCCGGAGTCCATTCGAAGCTATTTTTCTTTTTGAGTAGGGAGAAGAAATGATGACTCCTGTCTGACGACCTTGATATGAATCGGCCCAAAGCTGCTATTCGCCCAGTCAACCATTGCACGACCTTCACATTGTTTACCATCGTGATCTCTTCGATGGCTTTGATTTTATCGGGGTTGATCTCTATTCCCCTGTTTGACACCATGAAGCCTAAGAATTTGCCTGAACCCACTCCGAAGGCACATTTCTCAGGATTGAGTTTCATGTTGTAGCTTCTGAGGATGTCGAATGTCTCCTGCAAATGAGTTAAATGGTCCTCTACATGCAGGGACTTAACTAGCATTTCGTCAATGTAAACTTCCATGGAATTGCCTATTTGGTTTTCGAACATCTTATTAACTAGGCATTAGTACGTGCCTCCCCGTGTTTTTTAGCCCGAAGGGCATCACATTGTAGCAGTACGTACCGTATTTCGTGATGAATGATGTTTTTTCCCTATCCTCGGGGTTCATCTGAATTTGATTATACCTCGAGTAGGCATCGAGAAAGGTGAGGATCTCGTGGTCGGCTGTGACATCGATCAAGTGATCGATGTTGGGCAACGGGAATAAATCTTTGGGGCACCCTCTATTCAAGTCTCTATAATCTACGCACATTCTTAACTTATTCCCTTTTTTGGGAACTACTACCACATTGGCCAACCATTCGGGATATTTTACTTCCCTAATAGATCCTACTTTGAGGACTTTTGTTACCTCATCCTTGATGAATGCGTGTTTTACCTCGGACTGAGGTCTTCTTTTTTGCTTCACTGGTTTGGACCTGGGGTCGACACTTAGTCGATGGGTGGTTATTTCCAGCGGGGTCCCTGTCATATCTAAATGGGACCACGCAAAGTAATCGATGTTATTGATAAGGAATTGAATGAATTTTTTCCTGAGTTTGGGGGTTAATCCCGTTCCTAGGTATACCTTCTGATCTGGGAGATACTCGATCGAAACGGCTTACTCCAGCTCTTCAACTGTTGATTTTATTGTATTCGATTCTTCGAGGGCAATGAAGGTTCGAGGGGCGAGGAAGTCTTCTTCGTCGTTCTCGGGGGTCTGTTTGTCCTCCGGCTCCTCCGAGGTGGAGGTTATTGAGGTTGGTGCCTCCTCATGAACCGCAAACATCTCCTTCGCCTTATGATGTTCTCTATATACCGTTTTTATACCGTCTTCGATTGAAATTTTTATCTTCTGATGAAGAGTCGACGGTACTACCCTCATGCTGTGTATCCACGGCCTTCCGAGCAATTTCACCTTCGATGACATGAAATTTTGTGTTTCGAACTGTGTCGGACACGTTGATCGGGAGGGTGATCTCCCTTCGTTGTTTCGCCGGC